>NC_053406.1:5805500-6018000 GCF_016859285.1 Xiphias gladius | reverse complement strand
GACAGAGCCAGACAGAAACAGAGAGAGATGACATCATATGATCTCATAACCCCCCCATGATGAACTAAAATGTGAAAAACAGCTTTATTCTAAAGTTTAGTTAGTTAATGAAAGTCAGTTTTTTTTGCTTCTTTATTCATGTTTTTAAAGATTTACATTATCAGGAGAAATGAATGAGCTTTGTAGCTGAGAGCTACTGAGGCAAATCAGAACGTACTGAGAGACGGACCAGCACACACTGTTGGTTTTGGTCTTGTCTTGTGATTTGCTGAGGATAAAAATATGGCATATTGCCAGAATTATCCTTAAACAGGGTAGGGTCGATTCACATTTAAATGGTTCAAGTCAGGGTGACATATTGGGCCGTTCTCAGGGAATCTATATGGAACTTGATTGCTGATCAGAGTTGTCTTCTAAAGTGCCTTTTTTTGTGCTATTAATTTGGTAGTTTTAAACACTTAGGTATTTTCTCTTACTAAAGGAGGATTATTGGTAGTCTTTATACCTCTGAAAAGTTCGGCTTCAAATGGTAATTACAGTGGTTCACAAAACAATCTGAAGGTCCACATATCAGTACCAGTAATAGTTGTTATGGTTCAACTTCTAACACAGAAAATGTTTTTCTGAGTAAATCAAACTTAATCAAGCCTAACAAAAAACGAAATTCCACCCACCCTGGGTGTGTGGTCATTAAAGGGAGATGAGCTTTTTTTTTTAATGCTTAGAGCCAGGAAAACAAATAAATAAAAATAAGAATTCAGTCTTTACAGTAGTTAGTTGAAATGGAGATCTAAGCCATCTGCTGGCTTTTTATTTAAAGTTAGCAATTTAATGTTAATGTTGAAATGAACAAAGTTAAAAACATATTGTCTTCTAATTACGATTTTGGTGGCATCACTTTTTAAAAAAAAGGTAGGATTCTCTTGGTATTGGTCTGAAAAATCTGCCGTAGCGCCAAAATCTAAGCCAAGCACTTCCTGTAAGGGTTACTCATTCTGCGCTTTATCTTCAGCGTTTGCTGATGGACATCACTTGGTTTCCGGTCAAAGTTGGATGTGACTATGAAACAAACATAACATGTGGTTCAATTTTATGTGTCAATGACTGACTCAGTGAGGGAGCACATTACTGAAAAGCTCTGCAGCCTGGTTTGCAGTATCTCTCCCGCTGAAGACCTTTTTGAACTGCATACAGCACTGCAGCAAGATGGCGATGATCTTATCTGTTTTACTTGCAACCCTAAAACGACATTGTGTCAGCTTTAAAGCTGAAGCAAACTGCCTTCACGAGCAAGCTGAGAAGAAGCATGTTAAAACACCCCCGTGTAATTACAATGCAGATTTTGTGTAAACATGCAAAAGAGCGTATGCGTGGATGTTAGTTTGCACCCTTGCTTATGTCCTCGGTATTTGAAAACACACATTTTTTGAATTCCTAATCTTCTAAAATCAGCAATAAATTAATTAATGCATTCCACATTTTCACTCCAGACAGTTACTGAAAATACATTCAGTGTTTTTAACTTGTATTTAAAGTCCATAATTCAAAAAGGAGAAAAAGATCAGACAAAGAAACAATAAGACACAATTTTATTTTCCTGTAATTATTAGATAACATAAAATAACCAATAGGTTGTGGGGGATCAAACAGATGCTATGATTATGTGTAAGTACTCAGTATTACATAAATACATTTTTGTTTTTATTGTTTTGTTTTTTTTTGTTAAGCACAACAAAGTATTGGTCTTTAAAAAACGGCCAGGTTTAAAATAAATCTATGGGCAAATTAGAATGTTTTGACATAAGAAGATGTACTATGCGTTTTTCTTTATAAGCAGAGCGTGTAACTTCTTATCGTCCAGACAGATTATACAGCTATCAGCCGACTCAAGAACACACTGTAATGACAAGTAAGGAATGTGTCTGGGCTACACGGAGTTAGGCCACATATCAAAGATAGACCAAAGAGGCTCTCTGACTTGAATTCAAGTCTCTCACTGTCCTCCCTGAGACCAATATACTTCACTTATGATCTTGCTTTGCAGGCATTGTACGTTTCCAGTATAAATGGTAGCATATTGCCACCTGGTGATCAAAGCAGCATTTCAACTGAGTTTTTGTTTTCTCTTCTTTCTTTTCTTTCTGTCCGTCTGTCTTTCTTTCTTTCGTTTGTAAGATGTTGTATCATTATTACTACATTATTATTATTATTTCATTGTATATATTTCATTGTTCCAGGATAGGAACTACAGGAATCTGGTCCAAAACAGAATCACATTTTAAACAAATTCATTTCCCAAGTACTTTTTAAAGATTAAATATTATACTGTTTAAAACGTTTGGTCCTATGCATCTTTGTCTGAACTTTTTTTTTATATATATATATATATATTAGATTAGAAAATGTTTGTTTTTCTTATGTTGAAAAGGGACCTTTGATTATAAAAAGAGCCACAGATAGAAATTGACAACGTCTTTCTCTTCTTGTTTTGTCTATTCCACTGCTGATAAAATGCCACATGATAAGCCGCGGGAAAGAAAAATAAACAAATGAAATGCTGAGGCTGTGCACACGAAAACACACTACATATCCCATGACTGCTTAGCTCTTCCGCTGTGAGGTGAAAAGGTCGGGTCGTCTCGATGAGGTAACAACAAACATGGCGGCGCTCGGTACGGCGCGGTGCCTGTTTCGGGGCTACCCTCGGGTGAAACATGTGCAGAAAAGCAAACAAATGTTGATCAGATGCAGCGTAAGGACGCTGTGTAGTGGAACACAAGACAACGGTACGTCTGAATGCTATGGATATCATTATAGTTGAGTGGATTTCCTTACTGTGACGCTGACCTTGCAGCTTGTTTCGTTTAGCCTGTGCGGATGTCAAACTCGCATAAGCTATCTGTGTGGTTAAATCTGGAGTAACCTGTTGGCAGAGATATGTGTAGAGTTTAACCCATTTGACAAATGTTTAGAGTCTTTCTATAAATTCGGCTTTGCAGTTGTCATGGAGTGTCGTCCGAGTTTTGGCCTGTGTCGTTTTTAATACCAGTGAGAAGAGCACAGATCTCGGGTAAAGCTAACTCGTTACAGCTCCATTCCAGTCCCGTCTTGATCACACAATGCTCTTCTGTCGGCAGGCGACGTTAGGCACTTTTCAGTGAGCTGCCCGGGTAACTCGGGGCGTATATCTTTATGGGTCTGTAGTTTGTACAAACCAATAACTAATGTAATTTTCTTTCGCAGCCCCCTCGGACAATGCGAAGCCCCAGTTCACAGATCCGGCTGTGCAGGACATCCTTACCAGGATAACAGGCCTGGACCTGCAGAAAGTGTTCCGACCCATTCAACAGGAGCTGAAGCCGCCCACATATAAACTCATGACGGATGAACAACTGGAGCAGGTGCCCTTTCGATAAACCACAGTATCCCCTCTCAGTCATACACGCCCGTCAGGTACTTGTGTCATCCAGTCACTGGTGCGTTGTTTCCAGGCGGTGGAGTTAGCCACAGAGCAGGCTAAGAGGCTGCTGCAGATGCCCCCCTTCCTGCCGGAGAGGAAGCCCATCAGCGATGTGCTGTCCGAGGATAAGATCCTGGATGGCATGGACACAGCCAAATACGTCTTCGCAGACATCACCTACAACATCCCCCACAGGGTACACACACACACACACACACGTTGCTTTGATTTTGTGTGCATGTGCGTAAGTGGGGATGAGATGGGTGATTTCTTGATACATGCCACAGCACAATTAAAGGGTCAGAGCAGGTTTTTATTGCATTAACAAAAGCTGAGGTCAGGTTGTAGATGTACATTTGGGGAACTGAGTGAGTTCTAGCATTTTAAATTGTGCATTCAATTTTGAAGGTGTCAGCCTAACAGTTTTTTGTGGTGATGTTACACAGACTCACTTTTTTACTTTGTTGGTTGATTCATGATTTTGACAGCGCTCAAATCGGTCCCTTACCTTTCTTAGAATTGTATTTGCCGTGTGTTTCCAGGAGAGGTTCATTGTTGTCCGGGAGCCTAACGGGACTCTTAGGAAGGCGACCTGGGAGGAGAGAGACCGGCTCATTCAGGTTTACTTTCCCAAGAATGGACGCAAGCTTGTAGCACCGCTCATCTTCAAGGAGGAGAACCTCAAGGTTCGGAAATTGCAGAGTCAGACAAGATTAATGTTTTGGGTCATTAGAGGTTCTTCTTACTCCCTGACAGTAGCAGCTCTCATGTCTTTCTTTCCTCTACGTTATGTTTCCCTCAAACTCCTGCTGTAGGCATTTTTTCACCGTGGACATTTTGACTGGTCATGTTAGGAAAAGCACAGGTGTTAATAGTAACATTCATGATGGCTCTGTTCTATTCAAGTCGGACAGGGAGCCCGCAATGTACAACAGCAGGACCCCGAAACTGAGGCAGCTAAATGAAATTCAGCCATTGTTATTAGTAAATCCTTTGTTTTTCCGGTTGTGACATGTCAAAGTGTCTTTTGTGAAAAAGGCATAGTTTTTGCAGATATCAGCAGCTCCCACATTTGTGGGACACTACATTGTGTAGTGCATTATGGGACAAATGTGTACATCAACGGCACTCTCAAAAAAACGAGCGTTTTTGTATGCATGCTGATTTATTTGAGTGATCAGTTTTCAACTGACCACACCACTTAGCGTAAATCTGCTTAGACTGGGTATGTAGTATGGAAGTTAACAGCAGACTGACGTGTCATGGCAGGAAAAGCACAGGTGTAAATAATTTCACATTCATGATGATTGCATTACTTTTATGTCAGCCAGTTAAAGGGCCTTTGTTCATGCTGGATCACTGACACGACATACTGGGACACTTCAATTGAACAGAGCCCTCATTAGTGTTATAGGTGTATTAATGTCTGTTATTTTCTCGCTTTGATGTCACCTTCCTTACCAAACTCGATAGGTGGGTTTCCTTCCACCAGTTTTTATGTGCAGCCTCAGTTTGCGAACTAAAAAAACCTGAGTGTTTTTCTCGGCTGATAATGAGACTGTTACGTTCCGTAAATTAATATATGAAACAAACATAAATGCCATTTTTCCATCAAATTATCTAGATTGTTTTCACTATTGGAGGTTTGAGTGGCGCTCTTTTAATTACGTTATGCTCTTCTGCAATGGTTTTAAACCTGCAGTGCGAAATGTTTGTCTCCTCCTTCTGGCAGTGCGAGTAATTACACAAACACTGTTGCATATAGAGACATTTCCACAGTCCCAAGACAATAATCCATTATGTAGGTAGAGTAAATGTAATAGCTACACAGCCATCTCCAAATATTTTACAAATGCCAACCCGTCCAAGAGCAGTAAGGTGACATCCGAGTCTGTCTCAGTCCCATGCGCACTGCACAGTGCAGGAATTTCGCCACAGAAACGAAATTTAAAACTCTGGTATACTGCAAAAATTCAGAGAGATTTCCCTGGCGCAGACAGGCTTAATCAGCTTTGCGTGAACTCCTTTGGCAGGGGCTTGAATGTAAGGGACGTGCATTTATACGTAGAAGTGGAAACTTGGATTAATTCACATTTTCTTTAGGAGAATTTCTCTAAATTCTGTTAGAATTTGCTCTACATTTGGATATAGAGCAAATTCTAACAATCGATCTGTTGGCTCACTGCTTTGAATGAATAGAGCTGAAATACAGGGGAAAACAACATCCTAAAAAAGTAAAGGATATCAGGATTGACAGTAATTGACACTATCACCTTTGTACCAGGGATGTATTTTTATTCTTGGATATACATATTACTAAGGTCTGACTCAACATGTTGATCATCTTTGCACCATTTTTCATCATTTTTTACACGTACTAACTACTATATTACTACTACAATATAGTATGTAAGACAAGTTGATGCTGCACTGGCACAGACTGGAGACAATGACCATACATCTGGATAGAGTGTTTACCCTATATTATTCAGGTGTCTGGCACTTATGGGATAAGAGCTAATACACATTTCCGACAGGGACATGGATGGGATATTTTCAAGCACAAAGATATGACCAGAATACCCATAAGTTGTCTGCATGTATCGCAACTTATTGATAACGGTATAAGACATCCTCCCTGACAGGGGAGTAAAGGCTTGATGTCAAGTGAGGCTTGTGAACACCCACAGAGTCCTGAGAAAAGGCCTAAATAGTAAGAGTAAGGGAAAACACTTGTGTTTGTGTCCAATTTGTCACTTTTTTGACCCATTTATACTTCTCTCTCTGTTAGATGGTGTTTTCCCAGGACCGGCATGAGGATGTGTTGGACCTGTGTCTGGTCCAATTTGAACCAGACTCTTCAGAATACATCAGGGTAAGATGACATTGACCTTCTTGTTATTTTGACCTGTTCACCATCTGCACTGAAATCTGCAGAGTGTATAGACAGTGTTATACCATGAAATCCCCCAAGTAGGTTCCACATTTTCTTTGGTTCACCTGATATAGAGTGTAAAGTGGAAGGGGAAAGTGGATTGGAGGTTTCTGAATCTCTTCCTTTGTATGTGCCTTGTATTTAGGTACATGCGGCCACCTATGAGGACGTGGACAAGCACGGCAAATACGAGCTGCTGCGCTCCACCAGACACTTTGGGGGCATGGCTTGGTATCTGGTCAACGCTCGCAGGGTAGACGGGCTTATAGTGGACATGCTGAAGAGAGAGCTGTGAGTTTGTCTGTCTTTGTCTGGAATTGATGTTCAGACTGGCATATCTGACTTGAATATTTTTGTTGGAATGTTTGACCTGACCTGCTGGCAAAGATCTCGGACTTAAGTCCTCTGTGTGTGTGTGTGTGTGTGTGTGTGTGTGTGTGTGTGTGTGTGTGTGTGTGTGTGTGTGTGTGTGTGTGTGTGTGTGTGTGCGCGCCCCCCCCCCCCCCAGGTTCCACGATGCTGTGAGCCTAGTGTGTCTATTCCACATGGTCCACCCCCACAGTGAGTCAGCCCAGGAAGCAGCCAGCCAGCAGGCCACTGGCACCGACCTGCTTAAGGTGAGAACAACTCAACCCTGAACAAAATTATTTGCTGACTCCTTGCTCCTCTTTTACACTTTAAATCTCTTAGCTGTGTGTATATAAAACATTGCCATTCAATCCTGAAATTGTCCAGGTCATATAAGTTGTGTCCCCGAGGCATTAGGGTAAATCAGGAGTCAGTGTAGCTCTGGAGAGGTCAAGTCAAGGCTGTCTCATCTAAGGTTTCCTGTGTCAGAGGCTTTGATTTTTCTCCAGCGTGGGAACTGGGGGGCCAGACACAGGACACATCAGGTCTTATTAGCACTCACAGCTGCTTGGCCTTGAAGCAGACATTGAGAATGACAGCCATTTAATGTGAAAGGTTAGCAGCGGGAGAAACGTGTGTGTGTGTGTGTGTGTGTGTGTGTCTATCAGCTACAGTCACTGTCACGCAAGGCCTCTTACTTGGACATGGTTGATTTCGGAGCACTTTCTAAGTTGTGGTTTTCATGTCTACTACCAAAACAGTTAATATTGTGATTGTAGTCTTAGAAACTTATTATGCACAGCCCCAACCTCAAATTAATTGGGTTGACCTTTTTCTCCTTCTCCTTTTTGCTGACGTCTGACCTTTTGTCCCTGCAGCTCTATGCCCAGAAGGAGTCCCAGAGGTCGGGCTACATTGAGCTGGCCCTGCAGGCATATGAACAGACGGTTGCTAAAGGCTCTGCCGCCTGACAGACTCGCTCTTATATAGAAATATACAAATTCATCCACGACGAGGACCCAGTAACCATTTCCTGAAGGACATTTAAAATTGCCCAAAATATTTAAGATATGATAGCATTTATTGTTCTTTCACCGTTTGGGTCGAAGAGTAATATATGCTTCTTGACCAAGAGGAAGGCTATACACTTCACAGCCATCGATTTGAAGAACTAGCTTTGAAAAATCTTGTACAGTGCACAAAGTTTGTCATTTATTCATGTAGAGAAAATGATCTGAGCTCCGAGTCAAACCTGAAGTGTCAAGTTAAATGATGTACGTAACAAAATAAAGCAAGATCTTTGTACTTGTGTGATAAGTTCCTGGAGTAAAACAACTTGAGTTCTGGATAGCATACAATACTTTATTGAGAGACGTGCATTTAATTTACTTTTCAAGTCCAGATACATAGTACTGTTTTTGTTTATTGGATAAACTAAAAGCAGTAGTAGGTGTTGATCCTGGCGCTGAGAGGGAAACATGCACCAGGATAATAAAAAGTCAAATAAAAAGAGGTAATACAGACATTCAGTGTAACTAAATGGGGGATTTGTCCTAGTCCTTGGCTTGTTAGACATTTTTGTATATGTACTATTTATAAAAAACATAGCATTTGGAAGACACAGGCAGCCTTGTCCTACACAGAAATCTAAAAATACAGCTCTAATTAGAGTAAGTCCAGCACTTATGTTAGAGAAAAATACATTTTTAAATTTCAAGAGTTCCTCCATGGCTTTGATAACACCCTGATCAACAGTGATGTTATTAGGAATGAGGAAGGAGAAGGGAGGAGAGGTCTAAAGACTAATTTTAGTTACTCTTCATGAAGGTGTACCATCAGCTGGTAAAGATTATGGCACCTAGAAATGGAAAATATTCTACCCCTACATTAAAAAAAAAAAAAAGTTTCTTTTACTGTAAACTGATGACACATAAGTAATTTAACCCCAAATGTCAAGATGGTAGCAAAACTGTTGAAATATGTGGTGTACACCCACATCAGCCTCAGCTGGAATTTTTTTGCACTCACTGCAATGTACAGCATCCCATATTTCAAATACACACACAACCCTCCTATTTCTTATCCCCATTTCTCCTTAAAACCCATTAACTTCTCTTTCGAATGGCCATTGTTCACATTTAGAAAAGGCACATAACACTGGGCTAGTCTGGTTGAAATAAAGCCCAAGTCAAGGTAAAAATTGTAATTATAACTGAAGATTAATCTAAAGTTGAACCTGATTTCTTGAGGGTTTTAGTTCTGCAGTAACACCATCTTGTGGGAATCAGAATTTAGTTATGATACGTCTCAGTACAAACGACTATTTTGGCCTGCATCGAAAAATAAGCAAATGCTTGTGAATTAAAAGGCATTTTACTATGTTGACAGCTTATCGTGGTCCTGGAATACAGCCCTCTTGTGTTTGGTCGCTGAAAAACTGGAGAGTTTGGCTTTCCTCCTATTCACTCAAGAAATCCTCATCTAGGTTGACATCTTTGGTGTCGATATCTTCCAAGTCAAAACTGTCCAGATCCAGATCATCCAGGACCTACAGGTAAAAAATATTTATGGGTGGAAGTCAAGAGGTGTGGTGTTCTGATTTTGCATCAAGGCAGCAACAAGTTTTTGTCTACATACGATTGTACATTTAATATTTTTGCCAATATTAGTGGATTTTTGCCACACACTTAAGAACTGCTTTACCTCCTCATTCATTTCCGCCTCGAGCTCCTCCGCTGGTTCTTCAGCTCCCTCAGGATCTGCCCCCCCCAATGCTATGTCCCCCTGTGAGGGAGCTGCCACCGGGGATAAAACCTCTGGCTCAGCCTGTGGAGGCACAGGAGGCTCCAGATTATCCTCAGGCTTTACTGGGAGCGCTGTGGACTGTCCTTCTTCTGGTTCTTCTGCAGGGTCTGGCTTTAATACAGGCATTGTGCCTTCAAGTGGGCCTAGCAGTGGATCGAGGACAAACTCTGGAATAGCCATGACTTGGACAGGAACATCCGGCAGCGAGCTGTCCGTGTTTTCGAAGGAGATGAGCTCCTTCACTGCTACAGCTGATGGTGCTGTGTCCAAAACAGGTTCCGTGGTAACAGGAGTTTCTTCTACTGCTGCTGCTGCTGTATCTATGATTGGGGGTGCATCTAAAGAGATTACATCTTTTTCAAGCTGGTCATAAACAGGCATTTCCCCAGCTGCTACAGATTCTGATGCTATTACATCAGTATCAATTTTTAATGCAGTGGTAACTAGGACATCCTCTGTTGCAATGGTTTTTGTTGCCACTGTCTCACTTGGTGCTTCTTCTGTTGCCGTGATTGTTTCCATTGTTGTCTCAGTAAGACATGTTTCAGGAACACAGGCAGCAGGAACGGAATCAGTCGCCGGAGACATTTCCTGAACATCCTCCTCAATCGGAGACTGGACTTCCACTACAGGTCTGGACTGTAGCATCTCTGGCTCTTTGGCGGTAATCTCTATGGCGGACTCCTCCAAAATGTCTTCCTCTGCAGAGACTGAAGCCTCCTCCAATTTAGTGATGGTGTCTTCCTTTATTGCTGCCACCTCCGGTTCAAATGCAGCCCCCTCAGGGGACGCAGCTTCTTCTTGTTTTGGCTCAACATGCTCTAGTGTTATGGTGACAGGAAGAGGGGACGCTGCTGTTGGAATGGATTCTTCTTCTGCTGTTGAAACAAGATCAGTCGTCTCCTGTTTTAGTGGGATGGGCACCTCCACTACTGCTGCCTCTTGAGGTACAGGTTCTGTTGCTGCTGCTACTGTGAAGTTTTCATTCATGCTTTCCACCACTTCCTGTATAGAGAACAAACAGAAGGACCATTCCATTTTAGAGCAACAATGATAAAACATTTTTATATTAACAATGGGTTATGACAACTACCTTTTGTTGCCGCAGCCTTTATGTTAAGACTAGTATTCAAAATTGCCATCACATTTACGTAAAAAGGTGCATGTCTGAAAGGGGTTTTGTAAAGACGCAGACTCTGGTCCTCACCTCTGGCCCATTGAGCTCTTCTCTGGACACAAAATCTGCAGATTCCTCCAGAACATTACGGTCCTCATTTGGCTGAAAGGTAGAGAAACAGGCAAAATGTGATCTAAGACAGCTATTTGAAGTTTGATTGAGGCTTTAAGTATGTACAGCGATACATAATTTGTGAAAAAGAGTCCCATTTCAACAACTGTGCACATTTTTTGTACCAGTGCACCACCTGATGTATTATACACTTCCTCTGACTTCCACTGACCATGATGAGTGGGTATTCTGCAGCAGGTCGGACCCTGACATGCGTCTCCTTCAGGTACTGCTCAGCCAGCAGGGCTTGCTGGAGGCCAGGGAACAGGTTGCTGTATTGGGTGGGGTCAGCCAGAGCATCTGCTGCCTTCTGGTTGACCTTGGACAGACTCTCCTTCCACAGCTTCACCACCCTGGAGGAAGCGAAGCATATACAGCTAACCAGTGCTACATAATCTAAATATACACAGAGAGATGGATGTTCCTATGATCCAAAAAGTTTTCGGAACAGCATAATTTTTTTTTTTTTAAATTGGTTCCATGTAAAAATTTTATCCTTTGGGAAACAAAAATGGGTATTTATTACAGATTACAGGCAAAGTGGTATATAGAGGTTCTGCAGGATATATACAGGTATAAGATACATGTATGCACAAAGACACAGCCAGTTTGCTGGAGTATAAGGCTCAGGCATATGCTGTACACTAAATAGAATCAACTTTACCTTGACACATGGCTGGGCAGATAAGTTCTTGCCAGGAATGCAGCCTCTGGCAACCGATCTGTTTTGATGAGAAGGTCCAGACATTTGTCCCGTCTGGGCAAATACACAAAAATGGTGATGCAGAAATCAATAAGATAAAAAAAGATTAAAACCTATAAATAAGTTCCAACAGCTTCTTCCCCCTCCGCACTCCTCTCCTCTTTCTCCATCCACTCCTCGGACACTCACCTTCCTTGCATGAAGTAGGTGAGGAAGGCCACATTAGTCTTCCCATCCCTCTCTGCCCCCTCGGCCAGTTTGCCCACCATGTTCGTGTTGCCTGAGGCAGTGGCCAGCAGCAATAATCCCCCATAATCCTGAGCTTGGTGCAGACACTCCTGGGCTAGGCTAAACTGGCACTTTGTTGTAGCGAGCTCTGCCAGTTGCTTCCATTTCTGCTCCGACTGGAGCCCCAACATGCCAAAGTGCCAAAGAGACAGGAGAGAGGATTATCACAGGAGGAAAAGCATGAGCCTCCACAAGAAGACACTGTGAAGCAGTGTGAGTGCTGGGTTGTGACTCACCCTTTCAGACTTACATAGGAAAAATGACCGATTCGTTATACATTAACTGGCATATTTCATAGGTACTGTTTAAAGAAAATCGTTAAACACAAAAAAACTATTTTGTTATAAAACTTAATCTACCAGGTTCTTCTGATGACAAATATTACAATGTGTGTTTTGTAGTCAACTAAGCTATTAAGTAATAAAAAGTAAAAATTTACTCACACATGGTAATGCATTTAAGGTCTGCAGAGCTGCAACAATAAACCTTAGCGGCATATTTATCTCTTTTGACATTTACTTTTGTATGGATTTTCGTCATGCTAGCAGCAAGGCTCTAACGAGGGCCATGGACTGGGTGAAGAAATTGGCAAAGGACATTCATTGTCCCCAGAAGGTAATCCCTAATGTCTTTGGTGATCCCCCGACTTCTCCTCTAGTGCCACCCTGAGGCTGAAATTTGTGGTTTTGAGTGAAAAGGTCTCCACAACTACTGAATGGATTTCCATGATATTTGGTTCATGTAGTGTTGTCTCAGAATGAACTGTAATAACACTGGTGATCCTTTGATTTTTAATTTTTTTTAAAATCTAGCTTCAATTTCTCATGTTTTCCATTACAGTCAAATTCCAGTAAAACTAATGACATCCCCCGCCAGCCTCAGCTGTACTTTTTGCTTGCAAACATGCTTAACTAGTAAATATGGTCAACTCAAACTGCTAAAACATCAGCATATTAGCACTGTCCTTGTGAGAATGTTAGCATGTTGACGTTAGCATTTAGCACAAAGCCCTTGCATAAATGCAGCCTAACAGAAACACTAGCACAGCTGCCGACTCTTGTTTTTGTATGCATGTATGTTTGCTCTGACCTCTGCCTCCAAGGCCAGTTGATAGGCTATCTTGAGCTCTCCCAGCAGCAGTGCAAGTTCAAACTTGTGCTCTGGGTCTATGGACACAGCCAGGGCCTGCTGTCTGAAACCCTACACAACACAAAGAAACACACTATAAACATATAACCATTTTTATTTCATATATTCTGCTCTGGAAAGCCAATGGTGGAATATTAGATATGTGAAACTCTGTGAATGTGAAAAAGTGAAGTAGTAAAAGAGACAATGTGCTAAGTAAAACTATTCCCTGGATGAATATATTTTAGAAGTAACACATCTGGCTGCATGATGTTCTCTAAATTATGCATTCATCCAAATCCTGAATTTATTGTCATTTCAAGCAGAAAGAAAAGCACAGAGATGGACATGGAAATCTGGAAGGCTCACATACTTGTTTCTCCAAGAAATGGGCTACCCTGGTCCTCTGCTCCTTGGGGATTGTGGGTAGAACCTTGTCGGCTGTGCTGAAGTCCCTCCTCATAACAGCTGTCTGGTATTCCAGCACAGAAAGCAGCAGGGAGTAGCTGATGACGTTCAGTTCCTTGTCTCCAAGGTAGATACGGTCATCCTTGGGGATATATCCTAGCAGATACATGGTCCTACACCAGAGAAAGACCTTTTTTAAGGCACCTTTTTGAGAATATTTTATGGTATTTCTGATTTGCTGGATAGAAGTGGATAGTATGAGAAAGGTAGACGGCATTAGACACCACAGAGATTCAAAGCCACAGAGTAGATTTTCACTGTATGCCAGGGACATGGCACATGGTACATCTTTTTTTTTTTTTACATTTATTAATGCACGATACCTGTCCATGTGAGCAATGGTGATGATCTCTCCTCCAACATAATAGTTGAGTCTGTTAACAGAGCTGGTGTAAATGAAGCAGTCTCCCACCCACACTCCTGTCTTCACCACCTCTGGGACCTCCCCCAGCACCTAGTCAACAGGAAGTAACAAGAAAGATACAAATAATCATTGAAAACAATATTTGAAAAGAAGAATTTAGAAACTTAATTTCAACATAATTCCTTTTCAGACTATTTGCATTCTCCAGGAAGTCCAATTTCAAACATGTCTTAGTGAATTGCAAGCAAGACCAATTTAACAACAAAAGGAGACACCGAAGGCTTCCAAAAATGTTTTTGAAAATGAACGTGCAGTAGCTGACAAACATTTTTTTCCGCTTTTCCATCCTCTGTTTTTAGATGATTACGTTCTGCAAAATTAATTATTTCCTACTGAAAAAGTCTTTCAGGAAATACGCTACGTAGGGTCTCGGACCTCAAAGGCGTCCTCTATGCCATCTTCAGACATCTCTTGCTTGGAATCCTGGGCCGCTGACACTTTCTCTGGCAGATAGCGTAGCACAAAGAAAGACTCATCTGTAGCGATACACACCAGCTCTCCAGAGTCAGACCAGAAGATCTAAAGACAGGAAGGCAAAAGATGATAAGAGCATCGAAGCAATAGACAGGGTACTGGAAACGGTAACAGCCATAAGAGGGTGACTCACATGTTTGGGCTGGATCTCGACACGGCGGACTAGCTCAGTACTCTCCCAGTCGTAGAAGGCGAGGCCGCTGTTTGACCTCACTCCCAGTAAGAAGCCACCAAAGATACCTGTGAGACAGCAGGATACTATGCATCAAACACACACTGTATGATCACAGATGTCAGTTCAACAAACAGACTAGGAAATTAAGCTCACCTTCAGCCCCAAAGTCAGGTTTAAAAGCCTTCTTCTCTTTAAAGTTCTTGAAGATTTTGACCAAGTTGTTGCCTTCCCTTATGGCATACCTAGAAATTGAATGTACGCCGTTAAATATAATCTAGCTGAACACATCGGCGAGTGAACTTAATTACGCTCATGAAATATATCTAACAGTTATGAAATAGGAATAGTCTGACTGTTTGAGACATACAAATCAATACCACTTTCATGTCTGACTGGAGAATGTGAAGCTATAGCCAGCAGGCAATTAGCTCAGCTAGCGTAGCGTAGCATCAAAACCGGAAGCAGGGGGAAATAGCTCGCTTGGCTCTGCCCAAAAAAACAACCTACCAGCATCTCTAAAACTGACTAATTAACACATTATATGTTGTTTGTTTGATCCTTACACAAAAGGGGTAGCTGGTGGGCATTTTTTTGAACATTGGACAGAGCCAAGTCGGCTGTTTCCTCTTGGTTCCCGTCCTTATGCTAAGCTGAGATATACAACCTGCTGGCTCCAGCTTCGTACGTTGCCATAAAGACACGAGAGGAGTATCAATCATGTCATTTAACGCTTCTCAAGAAAGCAAATAAGTCTGAATCCCAAAATGTCAAACTATTCCTTTAAGGTGTTTAGGGCTTACTGTGAGGAGTCATGTGCCCAGACAAACTCTTGGGCCGAGCCAAAGCTCTTGTTCCTCAGGGCCATGGCGGTGTAGATGATATACTCCCCATCGCCACACATCACAACAAACCTGCAAATACAAAAAGAAACATCGTGCACACATACTAAATATGGATATAAAATTATACTTTGAAATCTCAAACAAGGATGATACGCATAATTTTCACTTTAAAGGAGGTCATGTACACCGTGTGCCTGTGACTACTCTTGAGGTGATCGGGGAGGAATCTGGCTATGCCATTAATAAAGCTTAGATTTGTTGTTACTCTAAATTATATAACATCTATGAGCCTTTCCCTACAGATCAAACTATGATATGGATGTTGAAGAAAAAAAACAAACACATTTCTTCCTATTAAAATGTGACTTTTTGGTGTCAGCTATTTGGATGTTTGCGTTCTCATAAATAGCTGTGTGAATAAATGGAAGTAGGAACATTATCAAAGGTGTCAAATAAAAACCTTTGCATACAGCACAATTTCATATTTGTAAAACTAAAGCTAACTTCAAAGGAGCAGATTTATGAGAGGTTGCAAACTATTTGTGTGTCTAGAAAAAATCATTACTGGACTGAGCACTGGAAAATTGCTAAGTTTTTGGAATACTGTCAATTAAGCATCTTCAAATAACTACCCAATCTATTGGAATCAATAATATTTTCATTATGTAGTATTTCCTTGGTTTTTAGCTGCATTAACTCTAACGTACATTAAGTGTGGGTGTACATACTGTGTGAATGTGAAAGGTGCTCTCAGAGGCAACTCAACACAGACCCACAGCCTGGTGTCTCACCTCCCGTTGGGGCTGTGCAGGATGGTCTGGGGGTAGATCTCACAGCTGCCCACGTCTTTAACACCCAGCGGCAGCCTCTCTCCATCCCTGATCTCAGCCTCTCCCATGGCTTTCAGGTTGGCCTGCTGGACTTCGGAATGGTGAGCCCACATGACCTTCCCACTGGAGTCCATTGACATGGCCGGCTCCTCCCGACCCAGCTGAGACAGAGAGGAGGAGGAAACCGGAGGATGAGGTGCAATATAAGAGAAAAAGGAGAGAAAATGCAATGACAGGCAACTGGTGGTTAATGGAGGGGCACCTTTTTAATAACACAGGTCACCAAATATTCCTTCGACTTACACAATGCTATCTGCTATATCATATTCTCCAGCTGAGGTTATATTGTTTGGCTGCCCATAGCTGCTGTTGAGGATAGAGAGGTCATGTCCTCTATTTTCTCTGGGGATTTGTGGGTATTAACAACCTGAAGTGCTATTTTTACAGTTTTCAATTGAATGTTAACATTCCATTTTCTGTTAACAAGAGATTACAGACATTATTTTCTAAGTCAGTGGTTCCCCGCATCAGCCAACTGATTGGGCCTAGTTCGGAAAACTGAATGAGTCTGAAGATTGGAATAGTGAAAAACTGCTCCGACTAATGATTATCCCTCTTAACTGCATTAAAGTTAAATAAAAGTAGTAGCTTTACACTGTAGTGTTTAACATTCACTGTTGTTAAAGACTACAAGACTCTTCTACAGATTTGAAGGTGTAATAAAGTCCTCATAAAATTTCTTTTGATTTCTGAGCACTTCTTTCATACAGTATATGCTAAGAGCAGACTCTTGACCTTTTTAGATTTTTTGTGAATTCACTTATCTGCTCCAGGAGTTGAGGCTTTATTCCAGTCTTTAATACACTACTTAATGCCTAAACTCTAGCCTATGAAAATGTAAGGACTGTTGACAGCGCTGCGGGACATAGTGCTGCATACGAAACAACAAAACGGTATACCTTGATGATGATGCTGCCTTCATCGTAGCCCAAAGCCACACTGTTGGAGCCAGGCTGCCCACATATACACCACACCCTCTCCATGCCATAGTTGAGTGTGTTTTCTAGTCGGTAAGTGTTGGAGTGCCACACTCGAACAGTGCCTAAGGAAACAAAGAGCTCACATTGAGCAAAGGTGCTGTACTGATTTGGGGCTATAGTTTTGCTTGGTGTGTGTAGTTTTCACAACCCACCATCCTCAGAGCCTGTGAGGATGATTGGCAGCTTGGGGTGGAAGCTAACGCACGTCACATTCTGGGCGTGACCCTCCAGGGTCTGGACACAAGTTTTGTTCTGGTAGATGAAGACACACAGCACATACACTCATCACACTGACAATACTGTACTGTGCTTTTAATATCTAAAGGGCTCTTGTGTGTATGTTATCGATACATGACATTGAATACAGAAGGGTGGGAACAGTGGGATGATGATACATGGACTAATACGAGGGTGATTTGTCAGTCTGGAAAAAGAAAAGTGGAATTGTTCAGTGTGTTTTCTACATTTTAGAGGAAATGAGTTCCATTTTGTTTTCTATTGTCCTTTTTAACAAGGAACTGTGCAATACTTGTAAATACAGCACATACTGTGTGGATGATGCACAAAGACTGAGATGGCTGTTGATACGTGAAACATTTAATTATCCACTTACTTAGAGAAAGCCTGGGAGATGAAAAAAGCCCAAAGTCAGGATAAACTTTAGGCTTGTAGCAGTTCTTTTCACTGTACAGTTCATTTGGACCTTTCCCACATAAATATGTTATTTGAAGGCATATCAAAGTACTTATAATGTTGTAATTCCTTTCTTTTTCTTTTTTATATATGTATTACTGAACGTGCATGTTTTGTAAATTAGCAGTGTCTTACATGGCACAGAGATAAGCATTAACTCACTAGCTAAAGTGGGTTAGTAAAATGACTGTTATTACCGAGTAGCCTGTAAACAAACTGTTACAGTGCTATAGGATGTGCTGAAGAATGGAAAATAAAGACCAGTGTGTGGGGGGGTGTACCTGATAATCCCAGATCTTGACGAGGCAATCATCAGCCCCTGATATGAGGTAGGGCTTGTCTCCTCCACTGTAGTAATCAATACAGTTCACTCCCTTCTCATGGCCCTCCAGAGTGAAGTTAGGCGTCTTGGAGCCCAGTTGCCAAACCTACAAAAGGCAGAGTGGAAATATGCTGGAAGAAAGCGTGTATGGGAGTGTTTCCAATGGTGGGCAACCAAGGACAGTTGATGTATTTTATGAATTATAGAGTTATTGAAGGGTATTTGATTAACCATGGCAAATATCATCAGTCCCTGATCATTGTTGTTTTAAAAAAAATGGTGTAAGTAAATAAGGTCTTCATCGAGATGATGGTAGCGTTTCTGAAGATTGAAACCACATTTCACACAATACCTGGTAATTCTGGCTGCTAAGAAAATGTCCTTGCTTGTCCTTCTTTTTTGTCACATTTATATTCATTTAAACAGGAAGAACAAAACCTTCTTCTGTTTGCACCCTGCAGCAATTTTCCTCTGTGCACATTTGCATATGTGTGTATGTGTGTGTGTGTGTGTGTGTGTGTGTTTGTGTACGTGTGTCTACCTTAATAGTTCTGTCCAGAGAAGCACTGGCAAACTGGTTATTGTCCTTGGGGTTGATGACAATCTGCATGACATAGTGAGTGTGCCCCTCAAACACCTGAGTACACGCCCACTTTCTGTCCCAGTCCCACAGCTTGATCAACATGTCATCTGAAAACATACACACACATAAATCATGGTAATGAGTGTGTGCTGGTTGTGCTGTAGTTTTCTAGTTAGAGCTTTAAGCTCAAAGTTTTTAAACTCTTCATGTATAGAGTTAAATACAAAGTTTTAGATGTGATGTATATGCAACCTCTGCGTGTTTACGTGAGTGTTATGCGGTTCTTTCCTACCACTGCTGGTGAGGATGTAGGGCTGTGTAGGGTGGACAGCGATACAGCGGATGTAGTCCGAGTGAGCCTCAAACATGTGAGCTCTCTCCAGAGTGTTATAATTGAACACACGGATCTGCATGTCGTCCTGGGGAAGGGCAAAGTGAGGACGCACGTTTATCGAGAGGAGTGGCAGCAGAGCAGCTCTCCGCCCTGCACAGGCAAAACACGGTAACGACATATCCGGTCAAAACCGAGCGAAGATGTTTCTCCGAGCATGGCGCGAAGGTCATCCAAAAACAGAGTGCGGTATCTGCACTTTTTAGATATTATGTAGGTCAGTCTGCATAAAAAGGCATATGGTGAGGTCATTATGACTTTTCTACAGTATATGTTAGCCAGTTTGCCAGACCCCCCCTTTTTTCTCTGCTTCACTGCTTCCGTAGTTACTGCTCTCTGCCTTCGTAGGGAGGCAGTGCCTAATGCACTTTAGTTAGAAAAACACTTTGGGCCAATACAGAACCAGCGCAATAGTGGGCTAACCTTAGCCATTACTCATGGGTAGAAAACCAGTGGGTCACACTCAAGCCCAGGGCAATGTGTTATTTTGACCCTGTACTGGCAAACTGTACTGACCCTTTTTGTACAAAACGATGGACATGACATTCAGAACGGCAAAAGATAGACATTTAACCCAACGTGGGTCAATTCTAACCTAGAGATGTGGCTGTCTCTGTAAATTCAAGCTTTCGAAAACTCTTTCCCGTATAAAAAGGGCTGTCTTATTCTAGGAGGAAAAGTAAAGCAACTGAATGCTAAATGCTCATTACAAGTTCATTTAAACTATTTTCTGTTCTTTCTAATTTCTTATCAGTTAACATACTGAGGAGAGAGTCAGCGACTTGAAATGTACCTTTAATACATACATTAATGCTGCAGTGGAGTTAAAGTACTTACTGCTCCAGCGACCACCCAGTGTTTCCTGGCTACAAACTTGGCCACTCTGACAGGCAGCTCACACAGCTCAAAGGTTTTCACCATCATCTACACACAGAAGTCGAACGGGGTTAACATTATACAGACTTTAAATTGACTGGATCATCCAGAGCGTGGGTGAAACAAGTGGAATTGACTCAGTATGCCATTCTGGGAAAGATCAGTGAGCGAGCGGATAAATGTGGAACTGAATGACAGGGGGCTAGGGGGGACCTGTGTCTCATGGTTCCAGACCACCACACTGCCGCTGTAGAGGCTGACCACCATCCAGGGCTGAGTGGGGTGCAAGTCCGCACTCTTCACCCGGTCCGATCGAGCCGTCAGCTTCCGCTTGACGTCCAGCCGCAGAGGCTGTTTAGAAAGAGAGAATGAAAGAAAAATAGAAAAAAAAAAGAAAGAGATGACCCTCAACAACACCTCCTGCTCTGAGGGAGAAGACTGGAAAAACACTTAATAAGCAGACAATCAGCAGTTTTAAATATGTCTCCCTTTAATACAGACTTACATTTTGTAGGGTGCAAACATTTTTAATAACATATTGTGTTCTCTTCTATCTCAGGGGTAGTTATGGGGAAGCGGTGTCTGTTGATACTTCCCATTCCACATTTTATATGCATGCCTGCCCCAGAATGACTGGGTCTTTTCAAGTCTTCTCATGTCGGTGAAAAGTTGTAGTCTTTACCTTTGTCTACTTGTAATCTGATGACTGTCTGCTAAAAGCTTCCCACGAGTAAATGTAGAAACGTTGTCATACAATGCTTTGCTTTAAAATCTGTTACAGTTTCTGGATTCCGTCTTTGCATCTGGTTGCTGCATGGATGACTACTGTATGATTTGGATGGAGTTTACATCATAAATGGAGTTGGAGGACAGGAATGCCTGTAAGTTCCGCAGACAAAGTCATCGAAAAAAGAGCAGATAACATCAAAAGTTATGTTCAAGGGTTCTGCTGGTTTGATCCGCCTACCATGTTTCCAAGTCAGTGGGTCTCTGCGAGTCTGTCCAGTGAAGAGACCGGCCTCCCTGCTGCCCTCGTCGGGCTCCTCCGCTGGATCTCAGCGGAGAAAGTTTGGTGCGAGAACAAGAACTGAAACAGAGTGACTTCCCGTATCGATTTTCACAATAAATCTCAAAGCAGACCGGGCTCTGAAAAATGAAACGGATGACATAAAATCACGGGCCTACGTAAAAACCGCATTCGTCAGAAGATTGGGACTGAACTCTTGCAAAACTAACAGTTGTAATATAAGTGTCCAAATTTGAATTTGTAGTTCTCACCATCACTCGGCAAAATTGATTTGGACAAAAAAAATGTAGTTGTGAATAAATTGCCAGCATTGCAATAAACCGAGTTAAAACCAACTTTATTAGCTAAGTATTTGGTAAACAACATATCGACAACAACATACAATGTCTATATGCAGGTGAAACTGTAATTTATGGGTATATTGGTACATATAGGAGGAAGTTTTAGTACAGCATATGCATCAATGCAAGTCTATGTAAACTAACATTCCCTGTTTAGATTTACATTTGATGATGGATAATGGACGTGCGCTGTACGTTGCTGAACAATAAAAACTGCCACATTATCTGTAAGTAGCAATAACAGTGTTCTCCCGGAGCTCTTATTTTGTGGATACCACCATCTAATAAGTGGTACAGCTGTTTTTATAGTAATACTCACAATTATCAAAATATCCTTTACTTTTACGGTTTTTTGGCTGTAACGCTTTTGTATTGAAGACACATCCGGCTATTTCCGGTCTATACCTCCCTGTCACTGTCTGTCTTGACGCAGCTACTTCTGGCGACGTGGATCCTCCAGCGCTTCCTGTGGTAGCAGATCAGGATCCGGCAGAGAAGCAGAACATATTGTACCTGCGAGCTCGTACTGCACTGCAAAAGCACAGTGGGTTGTTACTTGAACAACCCACCAAGTTTACTTTTGAGTCTAAATCCTTACAGTTTACTAATACGATGGGGGAAAAAATGGATTATTATGGTCTTTTGGTCTTAAGTCTCATGCAGATCTTCTAGAGAGCTTCAGGTTGAATGAGAGACTTCATCAATTTTTTATTTTGACATTTTTTTGCAGTGCATTCACCAGGAGCTTTTATCTTTACAGAATTGTGTATATGTACTTAATCTCAATATAAGAGGAAACTTTCAGTTTGTTAAAAAAAAGAACAGTGGTATTAAATCAGTTTATTACAGAAGTCCATATTTAGCTACTTTATAAATAGACGGCAACATGCAGTGCGCACACACAGTTCTGAGCAGGTGAGGTTTTTCTCCATGTTAGTGTGCCTTCTTAAACACTTGGTGGCAGACTTTGTCGAGCACAGTGATTTCCTGAAAGAAAAGACACAGACCTTTAGACTGCACGTCCAATGTGATGCAACACATTTCTCTCTTAGTTACATTATCAGTTTGAGCTTAAATCTTTATATTTTAGATAGTGATAACTTTTTATTGTTATCGCCCAGAGATATGAGACTAGTCAGTGTGATTAGTAGAGGGCTGGAAAAGATTTCTACGAGCTAGTGATGAAAGGAAGTGTTTTTTTCTTTGGAGATTGCTTTTTGTTGTATACTTCGTTGTTTAATGTGGCAAACTTGAGAGAATTTGCAAGTAGTAATGCAGCTGCGCCGCTGTGGTCACACAGGAACCTCTCGTGTCCTGAAAAAGATGTAAAAACCTTTACATCGCCGTTTCACGTGTTAACCAATGCGTCGTGCTCTTGCTCACCAGGTGTAGCAGGTCTCCCTCGATCCAATGTTTCCACCCACGATTTTCCTTCTCCCCCTTCTGAACACACACCAGCTTGTCCCCATCCCAGGTAACCAGTGTCTGTTATATCACCACAAACACATACAAACAATGGTCAGTGCATCTGTGGCTGCTTTTAATCATGACTATTCCAGCTACCGTCTTCCAGAGCACTTTCCTCATTTTAGAAAAATATGAGAGAATTAAGAAAACAGTCCCACCTTGACTTTACGGTTGTCCAGGCCCTTTGTGTGCTCCTCAAACTCCTCTCCCGTGGTGAAGTTGAGTTCGTAGTTTCTGAAGGTGCTCAGTGTCTTTGTTTCAAACTTGTCTCCGTTCTGGACGATCACTTTTGTCTGATGCAGATGGGAAGCTATCTTTCTGGTGGCAAAGTCGATGTCTGCAAGCAAAAAATGAGTGGGGTAATGTAAACTAATGTAGCATCAGCCGGTCAATTTTGCAAGTTTTATGCAGCCATACAGAATTTTCCCATGCTGGTTTGGTGCGCACTTGGGCTTTTTAACTCACTGCTTCATGACTCAATCCTTATGTGCACAGACGCACGATAAGCACACGTCCACAGACACACATGACACCACAGGCTACTTATTATGAATCCTCTCCGACTGGTCCTCTTGACAGTCTCATTTACACTTTGAAAATGACCTTGCTCTGAGTCAGAATAGGCCTAAATGAGTTTCTCTGCCCCATTCAGCACTGGGCCCTGCCAAAGAGAACCACCCACCCTGACTCTTTAGATATTCATATCCCATTTGCCCTAAAGAGAAAATTCAATCTCTTCCCATCACTCTTACAGATATGGCCCCTATATTTACCCATCTAAATGATATTTTTGACCCATTTCCATAAGGATGTCATTTTACTATCCTCTTGATGGAAATGAGGTGGAGGCATTCAGGATTTCCTGAATGCCTCCATTGATTTTGTGTGAGCTGAGTGTGGCAGGGTTGTTTTATGAATTGCAGATAGAGTTGTGAATAATGAAAATGTTTCTGGGCCTGACCAATGATGCGCCAAAAGGAGGAGCGCTGAGCTGAGTGCTGGACTCTCTTTTTTTCCCTTTTTTTTTTTGAAGTGAAGACCTGGCCTGCTGCCTGATCCAGGGTCAGAATCTGTCTTCCTTTTCTGCGAATCAGGGGGATGAAAATGCAGAAAGTAGTGAATCAATATTTATTTGGCTTGATAACAGACGACAACCGCTCACAAAGTGGAGGTTAACTTGACCTGACAGCAGCTCAATGAGGAAATGAAGCAGTGCCACAACATTCCTCTTATTTTCCTCCCTCCCTCTCTCTCTCTGGATTTCTCTCTCTCTTTCACTCACACTGCTACTCTCTCAATCTTCCTGTCACGCTCATTCCAGATTTTCTGCTCAGGCCTTCCAGTCTACTGGGTTGCATCTTTAAATGTAACCGTCTAATTGATCCCTGTTTTTAACGGGGATTACAAGCCACATTATCTCCTTCCATGCCATAATGCCTTAGGTGGGCAGTATGAGTTCAACTTACCGAGGGCCTTCATGATGTCCTCAAAGTTTTCGTTGCTCACCATCTCCCAGCGTCCATTGTAGTCTGCAGGCATCTTGACCGGTGTGGGAGTGGAGGTAGCAGTTGGACTTTAGGTGTGTTTGTTACACTGAGAGATACAGTTCATTGGCCCAGCCCTTTATATACTCTGTGTGTGTGTCCGTTCGTGTGTTTGGACCAAAGGACAGAGTCCGCCTTACAATTCCCTCAGGACAGTGTGTGTGTCGTGTGTATGTGATTTAAAGTTCAGGTTTACATGGTGCATTGTGAACGCACTCCTTCGCTAATGGCTGTATGTATGTTGCATGTAATAAAAATACCCTATTTACTGCAGTCACGTGTAGTTTCTGCACATATTTCTGTATCTGTTTATTAAGTGTGTCCACACTGACTTGGATGCACTTAAAGAGTCTGCTGCATGTTTTTCCATTACTATATCCTCAAAGAGCTAGCTACATCAATTACTCATTCTAATGCACTAAAGTGGAGGAAAGATGGAGAGGAGCAGGGACCGAGATTAGTGCCGATCACCTCAGCAGTTCATTTCTTCTTTTCTGGGCTTGCAGTGGGAAGACTCCTTTCTGGTTTCATGTCAGACAGCAACGTTTTTAGGTTCAAGGGAAGACATTTTATTGACTTCTTTCCCAGAAATGTCCTGCGTTTCTTGATTTCAAGCTCTCCTTAAGAATCTTTTCAAGATAAGACACCTACGCTTGAATCAGCTGGAGCTGCAAGCGAGTGTAAGCATGTGCGCACATACAGCATTTATACCACTTTTTTTGTGTGTGTGAATGTTTGAGCTGTTCACTGTTGGTTTATGCAAAGCTGGTTGGTTTGTATCCAGGTTACAGTTTTAGCACTAGATCAAAATTCATTATTTATGTCGACGGTGAAATTGATCTCGAATTGCTTTTACTCTTCTTTATCTCAGATGTCAACAGATATTATGTCTTGATAGTATCCATAATCAATACAGATATCTCTCTGGATCTCTTTCAGTAGAGGGCTGGATTGAAGTGCTTTGATGTGCTTTCTAAGAGCTTGTAGTAAAAATAAAAAAAACTGATGATGCAGCGATGCCTTATCTGAACTTCCTACAGTATGACACCAATTGGATCTTGTGGTGATGTGGTTGTATATCGAGGGTCAAAGGTGAGGCAGGCAGTCTGTGTCATGGTGTATCAGAACTGATAAGATACCTAGCTTTTAAGTAACGCTTATCTGTTAACCATATGCATTTCAATTGCATAATTTCAATTTCTATTGTCTCAATACCTCACGTTTACCATTTAATGACAATGAACAACATGTTTACAATCTTGTTATCCTGTGTTATCCTGACATATGAATAACTGTCAATTAATGTGCATACAGTGAGTGTCCCATTGAAACATCAAGTAAGGGATTGTAGAAATGCACAGCAAAGTTAAAGCTGCACTAATCAATATTTTTATATAAAAGACATGATAACGACATGCAGTGTGTAAGGGGTCACTTATAGTGATGAACCCACAGAGAATAATCACCAGACTTTGCAGTTTTCCTCAGCTCTACAGTGCGTTTTAGCATCCTTCAGCTCATTGTTTTGATTTTACAGGCCGCTACCTTACTGTTTTATCGCACTCTCCCAGATCTCAGCAGCAAAAACAAAAAAAACAAACAAACAAACATCACCATTGCCCACTGTACATTACCTGTTCTGCACCAAATTGTAGATGGACAAAGTTAGTGACTAAAGAACCTAGCAGATAAAGAGCTAGACATTTCCACCAGGACTTGGTCGACAGCAAAATCAAGCTAAAAGGAGAGCGAATATTGGACTTACATTCACCAGGTGGACACAAACCTGACTGCATAGGCAGCTGTATGCTAAAATGTTTACCATAAAAACTGTATAATGTAATAGGATGTCAGTTTTTTATAGACAGCTTTTTGGCTGCCCTCACTTGGCCAAAATATATAAATAAATAAATAAATAAAAGAATACAGCTTTGAAGCCAAATTTTCATACACTGCACAGTTATAATGGATACTGTATTCATTTTTTCACATAGCAAATTAATGTACACCTGCAAATGATACGTCTTATAAATCCAGTGTAGTACAAAGTATCATGACGTGATTATACTACATAAGTGCAGATCAGTGATAAAGAATGTAAAAAAATTTAAATCCCCTCGCATTAGTTAAAGTAATAATGTGTAATACTACATGCTGCTGTAAATAACTGAATTTTCAGTTGCATACATTTGGTATTCAGCTGTTTTGGTTAGGTTAACACTGAATGTCATTGTTATAGGCTGGGTTAAATAGAGAGGTGCGGTTTACATAATGTAGAACATGAGAGACAGAAACTTTAATGGCCCTGGTAACATATTTCCTCAGGAAGCTTCTTACTACAAGTGATGGAGTTCGTCACTAGTGCAAATTAGATTCGAAGTGGGAGGGTATCAGATGGAAAAAGGTGATGTCACATACTTCCCTTCACCAATCCGATTCAGCGACATTTCAATCACAATCGATGACAGTTGTTGGCTTCTTTGTTTATGTTGCCAGCACTGTCAATCATTTCTGATTAAACCCCACCCACCCAGCCATAATGCAGTAGATCAGCTGGTTTTAGAGTATTAAACTTTTAATAAATAATACCTCAGAGTGTTTTTCCCCATGAACTTTAATGTTGATTATCTCTTAACTTAGTCAAGAATATTTAATGGTATAGAGAAATAGTTAAAATTTGAAACCAAATTTCATGGTGCTGCAGGGATTTAATGGAAATGAGGAAACAATTAAAACAATGAAATGAAGGATAACCTTTTCATACCGAATAAAGCAGTTGTGGACAACATATGCTGTAACAATTACGTACTTTAATTTAGATACAAAAGTGGACTGCTTTACTGACGCTCCTGCTTTAATCACATTAAAAGTTATTTCTGGTTCCTATTTAAACCCACTTATTGCTTGGGGAGTGTTTGATTAAAATAGTTTGTTTACATTATAACCGGTTTTCCATCATTTCTGCTTATTTGTCACAAGTATTTAATGTTTAGTATTTTCTTGTTCTGGTTACAAGTGGCAGCAGAGTGAGGTTGTACTAGAATCCCACCTGTGCACTGTCAATGTTTTAAGGATTTATAGCTTTATTTTAAAAATTCCATTGAACATATTATTCTTGATATTTGTAACTTCAAGAAAACTAACTAATATGCAGCTTATCCCACCTGCTACATACAGATTTACATGACACGTAGAAGAAGCCTATTAATAATTCTAGTAATAATCTTAGTGATTAATACCGCTAAGCCACTGTCACTGTAGAGAAAACTCAAATGTTGATATCTTGATTGCTTTTCTCAAGCTTTACCTCAACTCAACTTCAGGGTTGCATGAACATTATTTTCATTTCACCACACAGGGGCAATGTTGCTACATATAAGTCAAAGCTCCCCATAACTAGAGGTAACAATATCCTGTGATCTGAGCAAAATAGTTCCACATGTTATACTGGGATCAAAGTTAAAATGACACGGAGACATCTGGCCACCGAGAGGCCAACTTGGTGGCAGTCTGTTCTCTGTGGTTTTTCTGCTTTCGTCAGGTGAATTGGAAGGACTTTGTAGGAACAGGTTAAAGAGAGGCAATAACTGGTTTAAAGTAAGTATCAAGATACAGAATAGATCATTTCAATTTGAATTGAATGATTTAGAGAATGACAAGTAATCCTGTAAGTAAGAGGAACAGCATCCATTTGCAAATGCATGCTTGCATGTACACAGCGCCTCATAGACTTATGCAAATGCAATTAGGGTAGTTTTAATAATGCATGACAGCAGATTCATTTTAAATTCTGCCTAATTCACGCCTAATGGCACATTTTGCACCCCATAACCTTGGAGGCACATGCCCACACTTGCACACAAACACACCGACACATACTCACTCTGCATTGACATTTGGTCTGTAGGTTGATCATACATGTCTCTGTGTTAAATGTGTTTCCACATTTCTACACAACTTGGCTGCATTTCACACCTTTCCACGTATCTGCTTTGTGTATGTTGTTACGCGCAGCATAGGCTGTGTAGTAATCCTCCACTCCTATTTCCTGCGACTCCTCCTTTCTCCCTTCGCCCTCTGCGAGTTGCGTTTCTGTCTATCTCAGCCTAATCTTCTAACAGTAAGATGTTGTGCATTGTGCGTGCATGCTGTATCTCCGCATTACACTTTCAATATCCTGTGTGATTCAGTTCAATTTGGTTCATTAGCGTGCTATTCAAAGCACTGCATCACCAAGTCTTTACATCCCCATGCAGCTCCCGCAGTGGCCCCCTCATCTCTCCCATCTCTTCCTCCTCCCTGTTGTTTCAAAACATCAAAGGTTAGATTAATTACAATTCTCAGAGGAGACAAATGACTGAGAAAAGTCTGCTCTTTGTTATGAAACCTTAGACATGGATTTCAGCAGAGAGTATATATATATTTGTAATATATTTTCATCCCACCCGTGGACTCTAATAGTGCAGTGTCTTGCTGTGTGCTTTGATGTCCCTGTGAGAATTGAAAAGGCCCCAGTGTTCCCACACGACTGGATGATTTCTGCTTTTATCCTCCTCATGGAAGCCTTTCTGAAAAAAAAAAAAGCTCAACAGTGGTGTTACATGCGTCAGTACAAGATGAAAAGTAGTCATGTTAGAGGAGATTGTACATGCAGAAAAGAATGCATGCCTACACACACAAACAAACACACGTACACAGAGAAATACATTTTTACACTCAAAAACTTTTCAGTCAGAGGTCAAAAGCTAGAGGAAAGAAAGTCCATTTTATGACCATACACTCACAAATTAGTGTGCAGTCCTTTGTAGAGGCCTCCAGGTTGGACAGCCTTGATTTTAATAGATGATGCCTATTCAGGTGCAACAGGCACATTCTCAAAGCAAGGTACCTGTGCTGGCATATTCTGTGTCAAGGTCACCCTGTACGTGGCTTCTGTCGTGAATGTATGCATGTACTATGTGTGCTTGCCTGTGGTTGTTTGTCCATTTATGCATGCTGAATACCTCGCCCTGTCTGATCATCATCACTCGCCTGCTTTGATCCGACCCATACCAGCCTGGTATCCAAGCACATTCAATTCCAAAGAGCATAAATCAAATCCCATGTTCCACCTCCGTGTGTGTCGTCTCATCCCCTGAGGGGAAACCTTGCGATCCTAGCCTCCACCAATCAAATATGGTGTTTCCTCACACATCCACCCGCTGAAAAGAGCATCCAGACAATCATGGGAAGAAAAACATACTATAAGCTCTCTGCCATCCTTCACTTTTTTGGGGCTTTTTTCCCTCAGGAAGTTTGAGCTGGAAAGTAGAGAGGGGAAGAAGGGGATGACAATGCTAAATATTTCATGTTTTCCTCTTGGTAATTCCGTGCAGTCGGTACAAGACCTCGTTTTCCACAGAAACATGAGCAACTGTGGGACTGATTGAGGGAGCCTGGTAAACTCTGTGTTTCTCTCTATTTTTTTTTTTTTTTTACTTTTCTGCTCTGAAATAGGCCTGGATGGTGATGCATAATGCATGGGGCTTCCTATGTGGAGCTGGAAAGGGCTGTGAGTCCTGAGAGATCAGCCAGATTCAAATTCCCCAGTGAAGGGCCGGGCACGTCAAAGAAAGGAAATGGAGGAAAAAGATTAGTTTGCCCTATACTCACTTCTGTGTTTTCGTGTTAGTGTTTCAGATTACTGTAATCCGCCTGTAAATGGTTGTTATTCTGTTTTTTTTTATTTTTATGAATCACACAAGGCAAACACTGCAGAAGAGAATGCAGAATTCTTATGTTGTGTAATTTGTTATTTACTAAATGTAACTTTATGTCTTCTAATGTGTAGATATTTATGCAGGCGTAATTATACGTGACTGTATAATTACAGTCTAAATTATATGTGCCAGGTGCCTCCTCCATCAAAGTCATAAGCGGTGGCATGGTGTGACTTCTCCACTAGGTGGGGCTATGGCCTTAGGTAGGTAGCTCTGTATATTTTGGCCGTGAATGTGTAATGTACCAACATAGCAGAGAGCCAGCTGCTGGTGGCTAGCTGTTTCTAAAAGTTTAAAAAAGTATCTTTTGGTGGCCACTTAGCAGCTGCTTTCTCTTGTATGTTCCATGTATGTTTTGGCTGCCTTCAGCGAGTGAAGGTTATCTGATAAGGAAGCAGCATGAATAATAACAACAATAATAATAATAATTATTGTTATGATTATTTTTGTTTATAGTAATAATGCTTCCTGGTAATAACATTTAATTAATTGAATGTAGACTACAACCACACACTGCAGTGCATAGCCCTGCCCGCAAACATAGTGGACTGGGGAAAACAACCGGGCGTGAGACGCGCGGCTCTTGGACATGTGAGAATTTTCTCCGGCAGCCCGGCAGAGCTGGAACGCGATGCAGCCCTTCACTGGAAAGCTTACAGTAATCAGCTAAACTAAAAACTGTAGTTATGTACTTGACAGGACAGAGGAAACTCTCCAGGGGAAACAGATGTTGATACCGCTTGCTAGCAAACTCCAAATGTAGCACATCCCTCGATCAAGTCCACAAGGCTGTTTAATATTCTATCCCAGATTTTTCACTGTGAGCTTTTCTGACAACGTCCTCCGGCTGAATGGATTTTTTGAGCAGTGAATTAAAACTATATTTAGCAAATTGTTCATCTATATTAGCCATTGTTGCTACTAGCTGGTCTGACAGCTATTAACTGACGAGTGCATCCGGTCAGTTGATCAGCTTGGTCAATCAGACGTGCTTGCCTGCCTTTGCAGTGTTGCCAGGTTGTTTAAAAGGCGTCATTTAGTCTGAAAAGGATATGAATATGGAAAAAGACAAAAACACATCAGCACAACCAGGCCAACACTTTGTCAACCCACCCAAGCTCATTTTTACCAACATAATCCTTTCTAAAGACACCCAATTGAGTGGAAAATCTCCCAATCTGGCAACATTTCTTGGGCATAAAATTTTCTGCCCCAGATCCAGTTATTTTCGGCATGCAGTGTCAAACCAAAAAGCGGCCACCTGGAGAAGTCAAACATATTACTCACATACACATACATATGTTGGGCTTGTAGGATTGTAGGATTGTAGGTGGAACTTTTTCATTAGTCATCATTTGTTTCTGTACTTACATAGGATTTTTGTGTGAGTAAAAAACTAAATTTATACATATACGCAACACAACGATAACTACAACAATTGTTTCATTAAAATATGTATTTTACAATTGGAATTGCCGGAGGGTTGCACCCCAGCGCCCTTAACGGAGCCTGACATATTGGTCTATGACAGATACATTGATATTGGCGTATTTGTTGTCCGATATGCGCCGATATGCACGAAATGGTGTCATCACATAGTTTTTCCAGCAGAGCCCGCTCTGACTCCTTTGTTTACAATACTCTCAGCACTGTCTGCAGCACACGTAGCAGAGTACACATCACAGCTTCGCAGATGGTGGTACAGAGTCTCCCACACACACACACACACACACACACACACACACACACACACACACACACACACACACACACATATATATATATATATATATATATAGTTTTATATATTACACATCCTTAAGAAAAAGCCCCAAAAATCCATGACTTTCTGCACCTGCATAACCCTGTCTTCGGATTTAGGAGACATTTTGACAAGCTGCTTCGTGTGACAGTATACGTATGGAGCAGAGAGTGGGACAGGGAGCCAACCTGTGTGTCTGTTTCGTCATATCGAGTTACGTTGCAGAACTTTACCAATCAAGGGAGACTGTGAAAACAATTGTATAATATCTAAACAAATAACCCTGGAAATGTCATCAGGATTATTGGATTTAGAGACAACAAATGTATGTAATTTAATCTTATGTTTCTTATATTTCCAAACCATTCCTAACAAATTTAACAATTCATTGGTATTACTTCTGTCTTTGTTCTTGCCTTCCAACTCTAACTAACTTCTAATGCCCTTGTTGTGCAGGATTCGAGGAGGAGAGGAGCGGAGAAGAGCTGCTGGTGGAAATGAAAAGCCTGTTCTGCTGAGACAGTTAGTTGCCAGTCCATCTGGGTAGAGATGGAAAGTGCTCTAGTTGTCACAACCATTCTGCATTTTGGATGGAGGGAGAATGGGGGAAGGAAAAAAAGGAAGAAGAGAAGAAGACAGGAATGAGTTAAAAAATAAGAAGGGACATGAGGCAATGTGTGGAAAGAGGGAAGGCAGTTAGAAATATGGGAAAGGAGGAAGGAGGGAGAGCAGAAAAGAACATTAAAGGAAAAGGTAGATTGTTATTTCACATGTATTCCTCACTGTAGTCACATGAACATCGTCAGTGCCTCTGATGTGTATTGTGGGAGTGGAATGAGAAAACTTTGGCCCACGTTCACATCTAATTTCTGTTAGTTATTTGGCCTTTCCGCTTGTGAAGCTTTCAATCTTGGAGGCCTTTGGGGGTCCAGATTATCTCTTTCGTTTGGAGAAAATGAGCTGAGCTGGAAGCTGCATTACATCCCCTGCCTTATGTGAGCTCATTTTTCCCACACCACCATTAGCCTGCTAAAGCCATTTGGAGATGCACAGTGGAGTGTTTCCATGTTCATCAGTAAGTGCCTGGCATTCCTTCAGTCAGTTATCACCAGAACTGTCTCTTTGTGATAATTCATGCCTCAGGCTTGTGTTTCTGCGCCAGGATGGAAATACAGGGGACATTTTGATGAAGTAAAGATTTTGCCCTCAAAGTAGTATTCAGTCATCACTGATCCATACTCACACTTGAGCTGGGGGATACAATACAAGTAGTATTATTTAAAGAATAAGCTGCGACCAATGCAGAGTTAGTTTGTGGTTTAATAGAACAGCCTTCATTTTTTTTATTAAAAGAAAAACAGTAAACATTAAAATGTAAAGTGAACTGAAATATTTTGTTGATTGCACATGTGTTGGTGTAGTGTTTGCAGGGATGTTTTAATGTGCCTTTCTGTGTGGATGTGTAGCCTGCAAATTCATATACAGTGCCGTTGATGTCGACATTGTTTTTACACTGCCTTCAAGTGTGCCCATTCCGAACAACTTGTTTCTATTTGCGATGTGCTCAGACAACACGTTGTAGGGTTGCAGGTGAGCAGACATAACCACACCCTTAGGTTCCAGTCATGATTGATTTTGTGACACCTGTGGCTACTGTGGCAATGGGATGGTTTGAAGCCAAGCGTAAAGCAAGCCAGCACCTCTGACGCTTTGTTGGGAAATGGTGGATTGCTCACTTCAAGCGTCGACTTGGTTACTGCCCCGAGTGAAACAGGGACTTTTCACAAGTGAGGGTAAGATGGAACGCGCATAGTTCAGGTGTCAGCAGGAATATGGGAGTTGTAATGGACTGTTATGGTGAAAATGTGCTAAGGCTGAAGAAAAAGGTTTAAATTTACAAGTTGACTGAAATTCCAATCCTTAGCTATGGTCATGAGCTTTGGGTAGTGACTGAAAGAATGATATTGTTGATACGAGCGACCAAAATGAGTTTTCCTTTACTGGGTAGCTGCACTCACCCTTACTGATAGGACCTTGCCAAGGGGTTTGGAGTCTCAGTGATTCTCCTTCATGAATGAAGTCAGTTGAGGCACATCGGAGGAAGAGCTGGGTCAGACCCAAAACACACTTGAGGGATTACATATCCCATCTAGCCTGGAAACATATTGGAATCCCCCAGGGGAAGCTGCTGGACGTTGCAGGGCTGAAAGTAGTCTGTGCTACCTTGCTTAGCCTGCCACCTTGACCCAGACTCAAATAAGCAGCCAAAATGGATGGATGGATGGATGGATGTTAAATTCGCAATAATAATAATAATAATAATAATAATAAAATGTCTGCCGTAATTAATATCGAAAATTGGGTTTAATATAGTGAAAGTCTTAAGAAATATAAGATTAAAAAAAATCCTTGTAGTTTACACCCCTGGAAGAAAAATGTATGAGACGCATTCCACTTCACAACAATGTTCAGATTGGGCATCAAACACGGATGACGATGTAATCAGACATCAAGGATATCTGAGGTGTAATTGTTGAAATGTTCCATACATCATGTAGGACTCTGTACATCTTGACAAACTACTGAGTGCAACGAGCACAGGAGATGCGTTCATACACAAGCATCACTCTACAGTAGCTGCCTGCTTGTTTTTTCCAGTGTATTTTCAATGTTGAAAATGAAATTCCTCACCAGCTGTGCTGGCAAACAATTATGGTAGTTGAATGGTATCCATAGTAACAACTGTCCTTGGTCCACAGTTACAAGTCCACACTTCAGACCCTTTTACACTCCTTTATGTCTGTTATGTCTGTTTACACTCAATATGTGAGCTTTGACGTTAGCATTGTAAATTTAAGCTGGTGATCTATCAAGGACACATGGGTGACTTTGTGGTCTATTTTACATTCTCATAAAAATATACTAACCCAACAAAATACGCCTTTTTTTGTCTCTTTTGCGAAAATGCAAGAAAATAATTTAATCACAGAAGAATGCACCAGAACCCGGTGTGTTCCCACACAGATGCATTCCTCCTTAGCCAAATGATGAGTTTTGAGGCCAATGTGTGATACCATTTGCTTCAAGCAGTATTACTCATGCTGAGCTGATTTGATGTTGATGTGGGTTTGCTGGGCTCGAGGCTGCATTGTGTTTTCACAGTTTGTCATGGGGTTAAAGTGGCACATCAAACAACCAAAAGGGCTTTTAAATGTCACTTCTAGGTCTGAACTATAATTGATTATTCAGCTGTTTTGTCCAGACTTTTAAATCTGTCCCTCTATAAGTGCTTCTAACCTCACTTTTCTGTCTATCCCCGGCCCAGGCTGCACTGTCTCAGCTAACATTTATTGCCAGTTATGGAGCCTATGAATAATTGATCCCGATTCTATTTAAGATCCTGACGAGGACAAATGGTACAGGGCTACACTGGCCAATATTTCTCCCTCCACTGCCCTAATAGGAGCCCTCTTTACCCGCACTACTGCAGTCATTTTTCCTCCCTCTCATATTCTCTCTTGTCTTTCCCTTCGTTTCCTTTTCCCATAGTGTGCTGTACCAAATCCCTGACACTATTTTAAGAACTGGAATCATTCCAGATTGTATGAAGGTTATTATAGAGGCATAGCTGCAGCACCATGACAGATGATGCCGGTGTGGAGAGCCAGGTAAGGATTTATCTCTGTGGTTTTGTAGTGGACTGGCCCTTAAGTGTCACAACCAGAGAGCTCATTTGGAAACGACACAGGACCATAGAACATCTATTAGTGATGAGGTGAACACCATGATCAATGCTTATTACATTGGGGTTGTGTGTGTGGAGGTAGTCCAATTTATTAAGTGTGTGTGTATTATGTGGCTGGAGAGGCGAGGTACAGTAGATCATCCACATGAGTGTGTCACTGTGCACAGACCAGAAAACGGCTGGATCCAGCTCCTGAAGTAGTGGCAGATCAGACAGAGGATATGGATCCAATGGACTGTAATGGACACACACACAAACACACACACACACACACACACACACACACACACACACACACACACACACACACACACACACACACACACACACACACACACACACACACACACACACACACACACACACACACACACACACACACACACACACACACACACACACACACACATATGTAGATAGGGGTGTGATTCATTCCAGCACCAACCATAATGGCCTGTTCAGTTCACCCCATGTTGTAGCATGCTCTTTCTACTGTGAAAATCACTGGATAAATTCAGTAAAACACAAGCGTTTGAATCTCACCATTGAGTGTCCCTGTAGAAGTTAATGCTATCTTTTCTGCTACAATATACTGCACTTCAGAGTGCACTGGCATTGGCTCAGCAGTCAGATGTGAGATATAAGAGCGCTATGAAAAGAAAATGGCACACTGACGGAGTTCAGGAGCTTTGATTTTTTTTATAAGGCAAACCTGCCCAGTATCACTAAGTAACAGCTGGAATCCTGCATTCACCATGTTGAGAGCTACTCTTTTTGTCAGTCTCTTCCATCTAACTTTGTCTTTCTTTTCGTGTGTATTGTTAACATTTGTGTAATACACACATCGTTTTCTTAACTTGCGCTAATGCTCTGGCTCTCAAACAGCAATTAATCTCTCGATCAAAGATTTCTGTACATTAAGATGTAAAATTAGGGGCGCGTAAAAGTAGCTCGAAAGTGGGCAGACCAATGAGAGAATGGGGAGATGAATAATGGACAGGTTGTTTCCACGATTGATTGGATAGATGGGGATCTATCCATACCAAACCTCTGTGCTCTGGTCTGTTCTGCAGGTTAATGCCAACTGCTCATTCACAACCACAGCCTTCAGCAAAAAAAAACAGAAAAAAACAATTCTATAATCACAAATGATATTCACATTGTGTGTTTTTATATTGTAGTACTGTTTTATGTAATTTTTAAAGAGAGTTTCTTCAGTAGAATCTATTCCACTGTTATCATGATTATAGTGGGTAAACATCCTCAGCAATTGCTTTAAGGGGAGCTTTTACACATACAGTAAAGGCCAGTTTACTCATCACAGGAAGCACTACTCAGCCTGTTTTTATAGACAGAGTCGTGCTCTATTTACAATATTTTCCGGGGACCGGTTTCACAAAGAAATTTTAGATTGGTCTGTAGTGTTAGCCCCATTTGAAATTTTGATCTTAGATAAATGTAATGCAAATAAGACAGTTTCACAAAAATAATTATAGGCTTATTTTGAGGCTAGAAATCTAGGCTAACTCAGAACGAAAAGGCTTGTTTACATGGTAATAGTTCACACCTTCTAAGCAGTGGCACCAAATTATAAAAAAAGAGAAAAACATGATTCATATTATGTTTTGTTAACAGTGATGTGGAGTGGGTACTAAGAAAGGAAACACTCTTTAGAGAGCACAGTAACCTGTTGGAAATATACAGCATCATCAGTTGGTTTTGTTTGTTAAAGTAAAACTACCCTGAGCCTGACTGACAAGTTAGCAGCAGCACTGAGCCCTGCCACAGTAAGAAGCCACAGCATCTCAGCCCCAGCACGTCCTCCAACCAGAGCGACCATATAGGTTGTTTGTCCCTACCCTCTGAGCTGACCCATAGGAGCGCCTCATGAAATAGCACCCCTATGGCGACGCACACCGGACCTTCATTGTCATGGTTACAATAATAAACATGCATATAAGCTCACGGAACAGTCAAGGTTTGGTTTGGTTTAGGCACAAAACCACCTTGGTTATGCTGAGGAAAAGATCATGGTTTGGGTTAAGTAGCCCATTAAGGTTAAAGGACCTTCATCGGCATGGTTACAATAATACACACACAGTTAAGGTTGTGGAACGGTCACGGTCAAAAGAAACAATGATGACTATTGGTTTCAAACAGGAAATGAACAGCGGCCTTCTTTGTCAACAGGACAAAGTCCTGTGTTTTGTTGACCCATCCATCCATCCCCCACCGCCACACCTATGGGGTTATCTTTTTAGGGGAGGATAGTCTCCTCAGCTCTGCCAAATGTTTGTGCTGCACTCAAAATTTAATGCTACTTAAAGCTTTTTGGATTGTTACACTCTTCACTGAATTTTCCCTGTAAAATGTAGCTGCTGAATTCTTCCAGAAGACAAACATCTTCAGCTGGAGCGAAGGGAGCTGAGTGGTTTGATGTTTTTGCTTTTTCAACCTTTTTTCTTAGTTTGAAAAAAGTCTTAATTCATGCAGAATCATTCATTCATTCATGTGAATTTTCCATTCACAAAAACTCAAATTCACAGTTCACTGATGTTACGCTACAGAATTTTGTGCTGATGTCTTTTAAACACACTCTCATTTGAGGCCGCCTGCAAATAAAGTGCAAAAACATTCATTTGTATAGATTTCACGGAAAAAATCTATATTCAAGAAAACGTGAATATAAAAAAATACATATCTTAGTGTGGAGAAGCTCTCTATATTATGGATTATGGATTTAACAACAACTTCAACCCTTACCCAGTTAAGCAGATGTGTTACAGAACCCTGACAGTCATTAATCAACATAAAATGCTGGATCTTTGGATTTCTGCAGAACTCAAAATTGATAGTCATGTGTTTGTTGGCCTCAGTGTTGAAAAAGCAGCCCTCAAAACATACCGGAGTGTAACCCTGGAATAAACACTTTTTTAAACTTCTCTACTTCAGGTTCAAATGAGCACATTTTTATTTTTATATATAATGTTTTATATTACGTTGTCCTGTGAGAAGTCATAGAAACATACATATTTATATTCCACGTCACTTCCCAACAATAGATCTGCCTACACTTGTGTCAGAGTGATTATCACATTCAGTGTGGCACACCATTATGAAACATGTTGAAGTGACTTCTCAGCGCTCAGTGCTAATCACTAGACCTCTCAGATAACTCTTCCAAGAGACAAAGAGGTATGTTGTGAAGCAGCTTGATTTGCATGCTGAGTATTTTGGAGGGAAAAAAGAAAAATCACGCATAGAGCGAGCAAGAGAGATAACTGTAGAATTCTTGTGGTGTGATCACACCTTGAATTTATTTGTGCTGGTCCCACTCATAATTAATATTGCATTTCTCTATTTTGATTCTTTTTGTACACATTGTGTATATGTATACATATGTACATATATGTTCTAAAAAGAATTTAGGTCTAAGCTAGTAGAGTCTAAATAAAAGCTGTCGACTGTTAATGGTGGGAAAATAATGGAATTATAATTGAGCAGAGATAAAAAATATAAAAACAAAATACATAAAAAAATAAGTATAGTATAGCTCTTCGGGACATATTCCATGATATTTTATTTGTGTTTATAATGGAAACACTGGAGAGCTTAATGGGAAATATTATATAACTTGAAAAATTAATATATAAAACTGAAGGCTGCGCAGGTCAGGGGAGGAGGTCCAGATGAAAATAATGTCGGTCTGGAAAAAAAGAAAGAAAGACAAATGTTGACAAAGATCTGAAAAGCTCTCGTGAGGTAATCTCTAGCTTGACCTCGTCATTGTACTGCCAATTTGCGCAATGCCAGGCTTCAATAAGCCTGGCATTGTAGCCAGGTAAAAAGAAAAAAAACGCTTGTACAACAACAGTCAAGCGATCTCTACAAATCGGGTGAGAATTTATGAAAAGTCGTGGCTTCTACCAGCTCTTAATATCAGTGTTATCATTCTGCCCATTACCTGTTTATCTGCCACTTTTTATCTCTCCTGCCATTCCCTTTCCCACCAGCAGTTGTCCCCGGGCTGTATGCACAAAACATATAAGGCTAAAAGAAGCTCCTAACTGGCTGAGTTAGGAGGAACTACTATCTATCTAATCTGTCTTTAATTTCATTTGTTCCTCCCGCTGCTGTCTGTTGATGACTGTTTTCTCATTCACTGACACACAACAGTGGACTAAGCAGGCCCACTCTTGAAATATGATAGCCACCCACAGCAATGACGTTAAAAAGAGCACCCTTCTGGACATTTATCCTCAATAGACATGGGACATCCCACCACCAGATTCTAACAGTATGTGTATGATGTCTGTGTGTTTGAGTTATGGTTGTGCAGTTAAACAGTGTGCTTATCAAAAAAAAAAAAAAAAAATGATGTTAAGATAAGGAGGCATAAATACCTGCCTTCTCATGCATGTCTAGTTGTAACCTGCCTGCTTTTCTCTTTATTGCTGTTAATATGGCCTATGAAGTAAAAAAAAAGAGATAACTTTACTTGATATAACTTTATAAACTTACTGATGATAAACATATTGTACCTACAATATGAGACTGAGTTTAGCTGCTGAGCCTTTATCTGCTAAACTCAGCTAAAATGTTAAGGCTTGCTTAGTTGGCCATTAGTTGCCTCTTTTAGTGCCGGAATGTTCAAGTATTTTTTTTCCGCTGGCATACACTGTGTGAGGACCGCCCAATGCAATGAGAATTTTGAGTGTTGAGTGTTGGGCACCTTTCAGGGCACAAGAGTGCAGGACTCACCAACATGATATGTGGAAATAACACGATATGCATCATTATCCTCACAAAATTTAAAGCTTTAGTTCTGTAGGAACAGATGTTTCCTGCATAGCTGTGATTCATTCCACTCAAGAGAAGCTTGTTTTTTGGACATGTTCAGTAACTTTTCACGCAGCTAAGTAAGAGATTTTGGTTGCGTGGGATTCATGTTCTTTTGTCGATCTGGAGATCTGAATCTCACGGTGTATTGTGGTGGTTATTTGGAGTTTGAACAGTGTCCTTCGTTACTGCATATAAACCAAACCGAAGCAGTAAACAGTGAAAGAGCAAAAAGGGTGGAAAAAACTGAAAGAAAAACCAAAAACGAATCACTCCAACCAAGCTTGGCATGGAGGGAAAATCCTACTGAAGCTGCCTTTTTGTTAGGAGCAAAGCCACGCTCTTTGCAATAGTTTCATCGTTCTCTGTGGGTCCCTCTGAAGTGGTTTATTTATAGAGCCATCTGCATGTAGACATACATGCTTCCATCTTCTGCAGCACAACTCTCTATCCCCTCACTGTTCCAACCGCGCTGGAGTCTAACCTATCAGAATATTTTGGTTTCAGCTGTGACAACCGTCTCTCCTCCGGTATTCATGTGGGATGGTTTGTGTGTGTGTTTAAGTGTGTGTGTGCGTGTGCATGTGGCAATGTGATAAAAGACAGATGTCAGACCTAGACTGAGATAGCAAGGAGAGGAGGAGAACGGGCCAGAGAAAGAGCAAGTCAGAGATAGCAGCAGAGTGGCATATGTATAATTGACAACCTGTGCTTCCTCTCCATAGAGTTTATGACATTTTCTCTCTGTAATCTACTTTTTCTGGCCTGCACAGAAGACGGTAGTGGGCCGGGCTGTGTGTCGGTGGCTTGGATGGAAATGGCAGGGCAGAGCACAAGCTTGGCAAAGAAAATGTGAAGGGGAGAAAATGCCAAAAAAGTCTTGACATTTTTTTTTTTTTAGCGTCATTGTTGCACTTTTCCCAAGAAGGAGGTCTGTGACTGTTAAAAGGATGGGAGGCACTGGGGAGAGGGGACACTGTGCTAAAGCCAGTGCGGGTGCGGTTGATTAAGTATTGCGGTTGGGATCTAAATACTGTAGGTGTTGATGTGAATGAAGGGAAGGAAGAGTGAAAGTGAATAACGTAGGAAAAAGTTCCCAAGGTCTGGTGTTGCCGATTCTGTGCTGTATATATTGCACTGCTGTGTTATGATATTAATAAGAATAATAGACCCCAGAAAATACTGGACCACGCATTCAAAAGTATTGTTGTGACACATACACTCACTTGCCAATTTATTAGGTACACCTACATAACACTAATGCAATATATTACAACAGGCCTACAATAAATCCTCTTGTAGGCCTGGATAGTCAGTTTTTTGTAGCTGCAGCTTTTTTTGCGGGGAATCCATGCTCTGATCAGGCGCAGCCATCTTAGCGACGCACCATTGTCCTGATTGATGACGTTGGCTGCATGGATGAGTTGCCCCAACCCTAACCGAATGTCGTTTACTGTTTCTCTTTTTTATGTTTCTTGAGAACCACTCTTCCAAAAAACCCTCACAGTCGACACCGCGCTTCCTTGGTTCCTCAACAATACGCACGTGAAGTTTGAAGTTGATCAGATGAGCGGTTGTCGAGAAAATTAAAGGACTGACAGAAAGAAAGACAGACAGAGATTCTTCCATTTAGAGTTAGATGAAGATTTAATATTTTCGGATTTTAAACTATTATTCTAAGCTAATAAACATTTCCAAAGCTATTTTTATGTATCTGACATCATCCCAATGTGAAGTCAAGGGCTGAGCGGGACCAAGCAGGCCAGGGCCAGGGAGAGAAACACTAAAGGTGCTTTCATACAGAGAAAAGTTCCTGCTGCTGCATCTGCTGCCTTGCATTGGCGAGGCTCTGCATTTTTAATGGGTGACAGCCACCAACCACCTCCAATTCTACTAGTGACCTGTATCACACACCACAGGCTGCGGCTATCCATCTAATTTGATCTCATGCCTGCAACTATAAATAGAAAGGCTTGTGAAGTAAAATAGAGGAAATTGTTGGCAATATGACATGATTGATATAGCAAGAAAACAGACAGCATAAACTGGCTGAGCATTTTTTGTTTGAGTAATACAGCTATGGTAAATTACGATGGGTGTTTACAACACAAAGTTTGGGTAATAATTTTGCTTTCTCCTTCATTTTCACTTTCAAATAGGTTGGTCTGACTGTGTGACTGCTCTTGTTTCTTTCCATGTCTGACTTTAACTTGGTGAGTGTAATGTTATTATTCCAGTAGGAAACTGAGAAAAAACATTATTTACGTCGTATGAAACCACAGGGTGTATTTAGCTTTGGCTGCAGCCTTTTTTTTGCTCCACAGAGAGGTTTTCTGTAGGTTGCAGTCACTTTTTTGTATGGTGTTCTCACACGACAGTCGTTGTTTGCGATCTGCTACCCATCAACCTGTGTGTCCACCAGTTAAATCAGCTACTGGCACCATTTCATGTAAAACACAACAACATGACCAAATCCACACTGACACCGACACTATGGATACGCGTGTACACACACATACTGTGTATAGAAACACACTAATTCATGTTCGCCAGTACAAAAAATCAGAACTACATTTAGTCTCAAATACACTTCAAACACAGGGAAACTGAACACACGCAAGCTATCTGACTTACTTTCTGTAGCCCATATCTGAACGCATGGGACACACCAGATAGAGAAAGACAATCAAACGCATCAAGAAGATTAACTAGATTTTCTCTCTCTTTCACCATCTCACATGCCTTTTTCTCTTCACTCTACCTCTCCAATTCTCCACCTCTCTCAGCTAGCTCGACTCACTTTCTCTCACCTTGTTTTGTTTGTTATTCCATGCATTGCAATTTCTCTCACCTCTCTCTCGTCTTACTTCCCCCTTCTACTTAGCAGCTACCTGTCGGCTTGCACTTATTCTCCATCACCTGTTTCTTCTGTCACACCGATGCTGCCTCAGCTTCCAATTTTCCTCGCTTCTCCCTCTCCCTCCCCTCCTTTCCCTTTCTTGAATCTAGCTCATCAGGCTTCTAACCATCCAGCTAAGCGTGCATTGTTTTTGCTCCATGCTGTTCCACATCATGGCGTACAGTGCGTGTTGAATTCCCCCATCTCTCTCGAAGCATTTTATCTCCCCCTCCAGTGCTAATCTATTGTCTCTGGGAATTGTATGAAGCAAATTGAGCAGGTGGAGATAGGTAGGGGATTGTGTATTGCTTATTCCCATTTAAATACAGGCATTTACGTTCTTCCAGGTTAACAATTAAGATATCATATGTGCCTAATTAGCATAATTGGTATGAACTGCAATTAAGGCTTCCCTTTGTAGCCCAACCTACAGGAACAATAATTACAAATACACGTGAGTGATGAGTTCTTGTTCTCTGTTGTCTCTCCTCTTTATAGTTCTGCATCATTGTGGCTTTTCTGCATGGATGCATGTTTATTAAGGTCTTGGAGGCATAGATATAAGCTACTGTACATATGATTTTTAGTGTAACACTTCCCTTAGAGATGTGGATGTGCTGTGCAAACACACTAATATGAGCTACCCACTGACAGCAAATCTACTGAGGCCGTATTTCTCAGTGTGCTCACTCACAAACACACACACAAACTTGAAAGAAATGAAATTCCTGATGAAAGAAAATATGTTAATCAAATAAGTTCAATTTTCAGACCAAAGTAAAAGGATTTGCCCCCTGGCGGACAGGAGAAGGTTATTTGATTTTTGAATATGAAGTGATTTTTCTCCCTCATGTTCTCACAACATGTCATCCTCCTCTGAAAGTCTGTGTTTGGCTCAGCTTGACTGAAGAAAGTAATTTACACAACAGTATATCATTTTGTTTTGTTAATAGAGTGGGCAGTCACATCCTCAAGCCTTCTATTGTGAAAAAAATAAAAGGGCAGATAAATGGACAATGATGCACTTATAATGTGAAAGCAGTACAAATCGCAGTTTATGGTTTTTTAAACTCACCCATGAAAACATACCAAAGTTGAAGGAGCTGCTACGCTAGCTGCTGGCCTGCTCTTTAAAAGCAGTTCAAAGTCTTGCTGACACTTAAACATACTGACATGATGGATCTGAACTGAACCACCAACCCTGAAAATGACAGACATCCTGATTTAACACCTGCGTCACCTCCGCCAAGATGAGGAAAGGTACAAACATACGCGGTCTTTGTTGTCATAATGAAAGGTTTTAACAATTTTATGACAGAGTAATGCATGTCCGGAAATTTTCTGCTTTTCAGTTTGAATCGGGTTTACACTGGCTCGTACTGCCTCCAGGAAATAACCGTATGCCTGCACTTAAAGTCCAACACTGACAAAAGCTTTTGCCTTCTCCCACCTACTTTGCTTTTATATGCTGAATGAAAGTGTTAAAACCTTCAGTAGTTTTACAACCTCACCTGAGTACTATGTGACAAAGTTTAGCTTTAAGCAGTGCAGGTGGTGACTGACTGACGCATGTTTTCCCCTCTGGGCTTTCTGTAGCTGTATGCACTCATTGCTGAGACTGTTCAGTGCTACCAACTCGTATACCTGTATACTTGACTCAACTCAGCTGCGGTCGATACCAGCTCTTGTACAGACTCACTGTCCCTCAACACTTCCCGTACATGCCAAAGACAGAGACTCAGTTCTTGTTAGCCATTTATTTGTTAGCCTGTGGATATTGCTCCCCATTCCTGTGGCCTGCTGACTTTGGAGGGACTCGCCGCTGCCGTTTTGTTAAGTTACACAACTTTTAGTGCCTGTTCTAGTGAGAGAGTTTCTCCCTCAGTATTTTACATCTTCCACAGCCTGTCCGTGGCCCTAAACCCATTCATTCCTACAAAAAATGTAGATCTTTAAAAACGGGCCATGATTTATATCAGAGAGTGAACTAGTGTTAATTTTGTCAGCTATTTTTAGATTTGGTTTTGGTCATTGTCCTGAGATAAAAAGTCCATGTTTAGTCATATTTAGTAAACCCCCCTTTTTATTTTTGGTCAATTTTTTGGCTACTAAAATTCTGGACATTTTAGTCTCCTCTTACTCAAAGGAAAACATAGACCTTTTAGACTAGTTTTAGTCAAGGCCAAGAACACACATTTTAGTCAAACTTCAGCAAACTGCTTTCAAATAAGATATCATGCAAATGCTTTTAACAATTAAGTCTGGAAATGCAACAACATTAGCAAATCCAATGCAATCCATGTCTTGCAACATGAGTCAATCATAAAGTATCCAGAAAAAAGAAAACCCTTCACAATCAAAAAGAATCTTGTACATCAGCCCTGCAATAAGTCCTACACTTATAATGTTCAGTTTTATTAGAGAGGTGGCGATTTTATTCTGGAATGTTGTAGGCCTTAGAGCAAGTGTTGTACTAGATAGTGTTATACAGTAATTGTGTGTATTAGGTTGTACATTACCATTGAAATAAATTTGTAAAGAAAATACTTGGAACCTCTTCGCACACAAAGCAAGCTAAGTACTAGACAGCTAATTTTTACCTAACATACTTTATTCAAGCCCAAAACAACCTTCTACATTATATGCTGTGTATTTTAATAACTAGCCGTTCTCTGAGACAGAGGTCTCAGAGAACATTCAGCTATCACGGACCCATTCAAGAGCTTAAGTGCATATGGCAATTAAGCTGTGTGTGGATGGATAGCATGTTTTGTATACCAAAACGAACACTTCTCTAAAGGAAGAGGTTGGCCAACGTAGCAGACTGGGCTACTGACTTTCAGGGAGACTAAATACCCATCTGCAAGCAAGGTAGCAATGCCCCGCTGTTGTGAGATGCTAATGAATACCGTTGCACCACAACTTTAGTAGTTCGCTTGATACAACTTTAAAAGTAAAGTAACATTATCTAACATCTTAACGTTAGGTTACCTCCGTTTCTGTGTGGTGTGCTTGAAGGTGTCTCGTCAGGGTTGTGGTTTTCCTTCCAGTGATTATGTAGCTACAGGGCTTCTTTCCTGAAAATAAGGTACTACACACTCACATTTTCTCTCTGCCGCATTATATTTGAAGTGCATCCAAATGTCAAGCTGTTTTGTTACCATGATGTTCTTTTCCCTTCAGGAAGAGAAATGTGCAGTGCAGCCATTTGAAGGAGGACGAAAATGAAAGGGGCATTTTGGTAAAGTTTTTATTTTTAAACTAAATTTTAGTCTCGTCTTTTTTTGTAAATGTTGATATAGTCACAGTTAGTGTTTAATGACATCTGTGCCATCGCAGCATTGATGGACATTTTTAGTCTGTTTCAGAGTTTCTGTCAATGAAATTAACACTACAATGAACTGAGTTATAGGTTCCTTGAGGAGTACTTGACTGAGACTAATCTCTGAGTAGGTGGAGAATATGGGTGTGCGAATTGTGTCAGAGATTCGAAGGAACAGTTTCACAGTTTAGCCATTTAATAACCATCTTTTCCCCAGTTAATGCAAACTCAAAACTTCCTCCACCTTCTCCTATTGTCTTGATAAGCTCAGTATAATTTCCATTTCTACAAAACTAATTCCAACAGTCCAGCTAGAGTTATTTCGGGCATTCTACTGTGCCTTTTTACCTGACTGATGAATGAACTATTCCTCCAGAATTTTAACATTTACAATTTTCCAACTATTCCTTTATAGGTAGGCTTTTAATGTTAAAACATCAGGAAGTTGTGTTTTGTTGATGGAGGCTTAACATGGACTAAGGCAGAGAAGAACAACTTGAATTGAAGTATGAAAACATTATTTCTGAAAAAAAAAAAAAAGAACTCAGAACAACACAGTAGTGAGTATAACATGACTCTTGGTGTAAGATGTATTGGGCTTTGACAATACAAACAATACTTGTTAGTAGCATCGATTCATTGTTGGTTCTGGTCTTCTCAAGGGATTTGTTTATAGTAAAAAATGCTGAATATCACCAAACTTAGCCTCTTCTGGTTTTACTATTAAGAGTCTCTTTTTCTTGTCGTTGTTAGTAATTACAGTCACATTATGATACAATAGAATGCAGGTTCAATATTCCAGTTATAATCTGTAATTGGTTGCAGTCCAGACACCCCCTACCTAAGTGAAGGATTGGCTGTGTTATCTATAATGAATGCAACTGTTTTTATTTCTTTTTTGCAGTGGTGGTACTTCAAATAACCTAAAGCAAGAAAATAAATCAAAGAAGGAACTGGACTTCAAGCCTGCTCCCGGTTCATAAGAAGAATCCAGGTTACATTTCAGCACCCTTCAGAAGCCCAGTCCAGTCCAAAGGTGTATTCATAAACACTAATCACTTTGTCCTGTTCCAACTTTAAGCTCTCAAGAGTGTTGTCGCTCTTTGCTTAGCCCAGCGGGCAATTCTCAGGTTGCAACGCTCTCTTCTGTTAAACCTGTTTATTTTCTGTTGACAGCTTTATTATAGCTTTCCATTCATTAGCATAGGTAATCAGCCCGTAGTTTCAGAACCTGTTAAGATTTAGGATGGCAGCCACTAATTGGAAAAGGGAAGGCAATAAAGCAACATTTGAGCTCAAGTTTCCAACTTCCCTTTTGCATAGCACCAATAAAGTGGGGTCCCGGCATCTTAGGACAGCTTAACTTGTTTTGTTTTTTTTGGCCTCAGATGAAACATATGAAGCAGGTTAATTGCCTTGGCCCAGCTGGTAATAGTGTAGAAATTGTCTAAAGCATATAATCTTTTCAAATCCATGGCTCTTCCACAATTCTGACTTGAACAGCCAGGAGAGAGAGGGAGAGAGAGTGACAGACAGGGACAGAGAGCAGCAGAGAAAAAATGAATTTGTCCATATTTTTAACGATCAGCGCTTGTCAACACTTACTATCCCACTTCATGCACACACAAGCACACATCCACAGCCCTCTGGGTTGTTGTTCAGTTATTTTCAAACTACCAGCTGCATACTGATGCTGGAACGAACCCACACACACATGTTTGCTCTGTGGTCCATGAGAACACGGCTCATTGTGACTCCTGCCGTTGCAGAAATGGAAATTTTAATGAAGTGAGCGCAGCAGTGGTTGTCTCCTCACCCTTCCTAGTGTGGGAGAACGGCACTTTATCCACACTGCCCGAATATGGACCAGAGATTTCATTAGAGATGAAGGCAAAAACTCCAGTCAACCCCTCCCCTCATAACCCCAGTCCTCTTTGTTCCCATACATACATAAGGAAAAAGTGAATAAACATTGAAATCATTCACTTTAACCATTTCCCTTTCACAGTTTCTCCTTTTTGTACTGCCCCGCATATCTTTCATGTTATTTAACAGAGCAAGGACAGGTCATCCTACTTTTAGATCTTTAGTCATAGATCTGAGGCTCTTTCTGTGTGTCCTTTCAAAAACAGACAACATTTTAAAGCGTACAATACAAACTAACGAATATTTTGACAATACTGATATTTTGTAGACGTTGCAACCTGAAAAAGTGAAAAGTCTTGTAAAGTCAAAATAAAATTTGCCACAGTAGCTGTAGTTGTGTCAAGTCAGCCCCTTATCACAAACGGTGCATCCCTGTTGACCTGCCTGTAGAACTGGACTGACTCATGAAAAATCAATCACAAAACACACACATCCTAACAAAATATAACCTGTAAGACAAAGACAAGGGATTCTGACCGGTAAGAAGCCCCCACCCCCACAATGTTGATATTGACTTAACAGTGTTGGGAGTTCTGCTGAAAGGATTCAGTTTTTGTCTCACCAGACCTGAGAATTTTTCCCTTCATGCTCTCAGCGTCCTTTAAATGCTTCCATTGAGCCACTCTACCATAAAGGCCTAAAGGCCTTACTGATTGTCGTCCTTCTGACAGGTTCAGCCGTCTCTGCAGAGGTGTGCTGAAGCTCTGCTAGAGTGACCTTTGGGTTCTTGGTCACCTCCCTGACCAAGACCCTTCTTGCGCGGTTACTCAGTTTGGCTGGATGGCCATCTCTAGGAAGAGTCCTGGTAGTTCCAAACTCTCTTGTTCTCTTGTCCTCTTATATCTCTTCTTACTCCAAATCTTCCATTTTACAACTACTGAGGTCACTGTGCTCCAGGGAACACTCAAAGCTTTAGAAATGATTTATAACCTTGTCCTGATCTTTATCAGGGAGGTCTACAGAGAGTTCCTTGGACTTCATGGCTTTTGTCCTGAAATACAGTGTGAATCATGGGACCTTACATACACAGATGTGTGTGTTTCTAAACTCTGTCCAATCAATTCAGTTTGTCACAGCAAAGGGTCTGGATATTATAAATTAATAAAAATGCATAATTTTTAAAAACATGTTTTCACTGTGTCATTTTGGGCTGTTAAGTGTAGATTGATGTGTAAAATGGCAAATATGAAATCTACAACACAAAGTGTGAAAAAAGTGAATGGCTCTGAATACTTTCTGAGGTCACTGTATATCAAGAAAACGATCTGTGGTTCAGGTGTACAGCCTTTAACAAACAAAGGTTGAGTGATTTGAAAACTCAGTACCAATATTTCTGACTGTGAACATTTGAATTGGGACTATTTCCTCAGTAAAAAAGTGGTTTTGTGAAAACTGTGGACAGTGAGGTCTGTGGATTATTCAGATATTAGCCCCCAAGGGGATTATTTCTCAGTACATTTCCACAACCATTTTGGTGGGGTTAGCTGACCCATTAAATTAATTTTTAAAGCAGCACTAATCATTTTTTGGACATTTGGGGGCAGAACTCCACAACAAGCTGAACATCACAAACACAGTTGACTACACCGATCAGCCACAATTTTCGTTCATATTGGATACGCTTTTAATCTGCTGATGAATGCTCTGCTTGGTTATTATGATATGAACAATGTAGTCACTAAACATTTAGTGATATTTGTACTCTTTCTTCATATTTTAAGATTGCAATTGAGATTGATTTTAAGCATAGTGTGTTGATTTATTGTTCCTTTAAAACATCCTGAATTGATTTTAAGACATTTTAACATTTTAAGCATTTCATTGATTTTATATTAGCGTTTAGTTGGCTTGATATTTTTAATCTGCATATGATTGAATACTTTGACATATTTAGTCAGCTCATGAATTATTTTTCATTTTGATGACTGATGCTAATTCCTCAACAATTGATTGCAGATAGTGGATCTGCTCAGATTTTGTTTATCGATTCATTATTGATCATCTCTGACTTGGACTGAATTATCGGCCACAATACTAAAACCAGGTACGGGTTTTCATGTTGTGGCTGATTGGTGTAAAGCAATGTTTCACGTTAGGGGTAGAGTCAAGGTCAAGGCTGTGTGCAGGGCTATGTTAGATCTTTCTATTGATTTGTTTGTTCTTTTTATTTTGCAGCTCTATGTAGTATTATTTTGTTTTTTTGTATAACATCATAATTGTGCCCTCATATATGAAAACACAAGTAAAACAAACAGACAGAGAAAATCACACGGCTTCCTTTCTGCCATATTTGTTCTCCTAACTCTCCTGTCTATCTAGCTGTCGATGCCAGCAGCAGGCCCAACATTTTAAAGTAGTGTTTTTACCTGCAGCACTAATAACAAAGATTGTCTGTCTTGAGAAGCACTCAAGTTTCTCTAATATTAGGGCCCAGAGAAAATGGCATCCTTGCTTTTACCAGAGAAATCAATTTGGGCTTTCCTTTGCCCTGCATGCAATGATGAGTCAGCCAGCGTAATATTCCCTAAAGGATCCACACCTTTATTTAAGTGTGAGTCAGGCAAAATCACATAATTGCTGTCATTACAGCAGCCATTTTGATTTCAATCTTTCAAAGGTTACGGCTGAGAGAGTTTGAAGGAAAAAGACCGTAAGTGGTAAATTGGAGATTGGGTGATAAGGTGAAAGGTATGAAGTTTGGGTAGTTGCTGCTATGGTGTAATTGTACACAAATACTTTGCCAGGCAGCGAGATAGTGAATTTCAAGATTTTAAAAAAAGTTTTCTTTAAGGTAATAACAAACATATACACATGAAAAAGCACTACATTAGCTGTAATTTTGCTTGCTATTTCTGTTATACATTTCATGCAATGAGAAAATGTCAATGTCAGTATGCAGCGTAGTCCTCACGTGTTACAGCAGACAATAACCAGAACCTTTGACGTGGCTCTAAATCCAGAGGGATTATTATTACTAATCACAGATCTACAGAAAATATTCCACAATGAAAAAAGTGACAAAGTGGAAACTGTGTATCATGTTACACATGATTCATACTTTGTTACTATATTGACTTCAATATAATTTTACAAAAATGTCAAATTTAGCCACTCTATTGCCAAAAGGTAGATGAGAAGATGGATATCACTCGTATATCTTTACAGAAATTACAAAGTTGGAGCCAGCTGCCGGATAGCTTAGCGTAAAGGGGTGTCAAACAAGTTAAAAAAAAGAAGAAAATCACCACAAGGAACGCAAAACGACTACAAAGCAATGTAAAATGGCTAAAAATAGATGCAAAACAACCAGTTTGGATGGTTTATTACTTTTGGTGATAACTGAAAGGTCCCTTCCACTCCAAAATACTTGACTATACTCAACCTGAAACTGATAACTTGACTTGGATTTTTGACCTTCACTGTGCAGAATGAAGTATGTGCAGAGTTTTGACACTACAAGGCTGTTTTCACATTCATCTGCAGGAGGGGAATGTTTTATGTGTGCTCGGTTTAAATCACAGTTTAACATGCGCATGTATAAGAGGGATTTTGTGAAATCACACTAGTTTATAGGTCCAGTATGCAGCTTACACATGTGTGATGTAAAAACTTGACACCTCCAGTGCACATGAACAGACTTTTCAGTGAAGTAAGAGTGGAGTGAATAAAGTGACTTTTTTTCATGTGCATATTTATAGATTCGGAATTGTGCAAGGAGTAAATATTCTTAATAATGTTTTCAGCAATTTTTTCATTGAAAAAAACATATCAGACACAAATTATTGTTCTAAGCAGTACATTTTCATATGTCTGTCTTTAACTCTTCATCTATATAAGGTCAACATTTTAATTTTTCTAATACTTTAGTTTTGCAGGTATTTGGTCATTAATGAATCACATTCCCATCAGCCTCAGATGTACTTGGTTTTAATGCTTAATAGTATTAACTGCATGCTAACACACTAAACTAAAATAAGATAATATCTGCTAACCATCAGCATATGAGCATTGTCACTGTGGCCATGTTGAAATGTTGACGTTTGCATTTATCTTAAAGCATCTATTTCTAGGTACGAGGTTGCAGATATTTGGTTTTTTTTCTTACTCAGGCCCTTACTGATGGAGCACACACACCACTTGTATGTGCTGAAACCCACATTTCGCTCGGGTTTCAGAGTTATCAGGCATTCTCTGAAATCAGACTGTGCACTAGCGACTGTTCTCTGTGAGACCTTGTATGTTTTCTCACAGTCAGTGGTACTGTCCAAATCGAGTGCAGTGAAGTGCACTCAAATGAAGTTATACAGATATCTAAAGAAAGTTAAAATAGGATGTACATTGACTTTTATCCTTTCAATATCCTTTATTGGTTTAAAATCCCATTGAAGTTATTCATAAATACTTTTTGGTCAGTGAATTCACTGTAACACCACAAAATGCAGATGAAGCGGGTAATTAGGGTAATTAGGGGATTTACATTCTCTGAAGAGATCGTAGTGTTCAACAGGTGTGTCCAACATCAACACTCAAATATTGTACATCAGTCATGCAACACGGTACACACACGTACCAAAATGCCATATGAAACATATTCAGTGGCAACATAATCATAGTAATTGTTTCCTCCCCGCACACTCAGTAATTAGTGTACATCGACAGTGCTTAATTAGCATGATTGCCAATTCAGATGTAATTTCAACAGAAGATATCTGCCAGTGCACTACAGATGGTGTGTCAAGAGACCGTACTTATATACTACAATTACCGAAACTAGTGCAGTGCCTGTTCAAAATGTGCTCGTTATCTTATTAATAGTTCAGTATTTTATTCAATCATCTAATCATCATCATCTAATTTACATGTCTCTGCTGTGTCATGATATTAATAATAATAATAAACCCTATTTATAAGAGACCTGATCAGAAAACACTGGACCACAAATTCAAAAGGACTGCTGTGACACATACCCTCACTTGTCAATTTATTAGGTACACCTAATAAAGGTGTAGGTATTCCTAATATAATTTCCATCCTGTTTATATTAATTAAGGCTGACAAAATGTTAGGAACACCTCTCAGTATAACCCAGTACAGCTAAACATCACCACAAATTACAGCCTCGAATATGACCATTCAAATAAATCAACACCCTCTTTCAAACAGATTCAATAAAAACTGAATATTCTAATCGTGAAGGGAGGGTTTGTTGCAGGGCTGTTGAATTATACTGCATTAGTTTTATCTATATACCTAATAAATTGGCAAGTGAGTGTAGATGAATTTAATCACTGTGTGTCAGAGTAACCCTTTCCTTGAACTGGAGAATCAGTATTATTACTGAAGAACTTGACTTTAAACTTAAAATGGGTATGACATGGATTTTTTCCTCACTTGAGTAATATGCACGTAAGAAAATCACTGGCAAATGTATATTTGCATCAGTGAGGGAAATATTACAAATGATTTAACATCAGTTTAAGCCATTTTTCTCGCTCATACATGACTGTTAAAGGAAACAGAAAATATACAATAGCCGAATAACGTGAGGTGATGCATGGTGTAATGTTACATTACCATAACAGCAGTGGTGCATAATTTACTTGTCCTGGTAATAATCCTAATATATTGTGCTTGGGTGGGGATAAAAAGTTAGCAAAATGTTGCTGTCCTGCTGTCGCTGCGTCTTAAACAAAGTGCTCCAAGATTCTCTCACTTCCGTTCAGAGCAGTTGTACTGTTGTGATAAGCCATTTCCAGTTTGCAGAACTTTGGTCTCTGTCTAAAACAGTCCCACAGACGATCGTGTGCAAGGTTTTGTAGCTGGCGCTTGTTTGATGGCGTAGCCATATATATGAAATTGTAAAAGATATGTCAAAAAAGCATTAGCTTATGGACTACTAGAGAAATGTACAGCACACATTGTTGTGGTTTTGAAAAAAGACACAACATTTGTGTATTTTGAACACCACAGTATTTCAGCTTTTCCTGAGTCTTGTCAAGGTTGTTTCCTGTTTCAGTGTTAAGTCCATTCAGCAGACAGTAACAACGTTTGTTCGCACTCATCTGATAACATACATCCGCTATGTTTGTTTCGCAAGGGGGTTGGGTCATTGTGGTTTCTGTTACATATACTCGTTTGCAGTTCTGCAATTTTCACAGAAGCGAAACATTTTCAACATTACCATGAGAGAAAATCTAGTATTACCTGAAATGAGAGGCACAGCGTACGCTCTAGTGTTTGGATCTGTTATGGTACTGGGTCTGCCTCTCAATGCTATTTCATTGTGGATTCTTCTCCGCCGCCACAGCCTCAAATCCACCAGTGCTGTGTTCATGGTCAACCTGTCGATCTCAGATTTGCTGCTCGTCATCTCCTTGCCCATGAGGGTCTACTTTTACGCCACGGGAACCTGGCCACTGGGCAGTATGGCATGCATCTGGATCACAATGCTCTTTCACAACAACATCCGCTCCAGCTCCATCTTCATCACCTTTATCAGCGTGGACCGGCTGCTGGCTGTGGTTTATCCTCTGAGGTCACGCCATCTACGAACCGCGTCCAAAGCCTGGAGAGCTGTTGCGCTCATTTGGTTGTTTGTGTTGGTGATGAACATCCCAGAGAGTGTGACCTTTTCAAGATTTTTAAACAGCTACAATGAAACGACCTGTTTTGAATTTAATCACAGGCGTACATCTCCAATTCTTTATTTTCAGCCGGTGTTAGTGTTCACCTTGCTGGCAGTCAATGTTGTGTGCACTGCTCTGGTGTCTTGGACTCTACGGATACATCTGATGGAATCTCCAAGGGTCAACAACAAGATTAATGTCATGCTGATTTTTGTCATGAACTTGATGATATTCACTGTACTTTTCTTGCCAGTGTCATTAGCTATTGTCCTTGAAAGCATGAGCCTTTTTGTCACGCCACTGATATGTCTTGCTAGTGTGAACTGCTGTCTGGATCCACTGTTGTATTACTTTTCTTTTGATGGCTTCTGGAAGAGACAAGAGGATATGGACACCTCTCCTGTATGAGAATAGCTTGTGAAAACAACAGAAAGGGACAGGTGGTATTATTAAATAAATACTATTTAAACAGAATATGCATTATTTGTTTGTGTGTGGATGTGCAAGGTTTTTAGGTTCAGGTAGTTTTATTTAAAATATACCAAAAGGTGCCCAGCCTGCATGGGCTTACAAGACACAATAACATAACAAGAGAGAGCAATAACATGATGAGAGTGAAAAAAAAAAGATACACCTCCATACATGTCACTCAATGTCAAGCCAAATATGAACCCAATCCTGCTCTGCAGACATTACAACTATAAAACATAACTCAGGCACGAACTGTGTCTTTAACAGATCAACCATTAGGCGCCCTCATACACTGTTGGTAAGCCTCTAACAGAAATTGAGCTAGGTGAAAGGCTTAGTCTGAAAACAGGTACTGAAGTCTACATTCATCAGACATAGAAAAAAAGTTAGGACATTCTGCAGACATTTTAAGAAAACGCCTGGATCTAAAATTATGATATAATGGACAATAGTGCAAAAAGTGCAGTTCATTTGTGACCTCTCCCAGGTCACACAGGGGACATTTTCTGTTCTCCTCTGGAATTGAATGGAAGCATCCAGTTTCCACTGCCAGAGTCAAGATACCCCATCACCACTGGGCACAGACAGAGCTCTTTGCTCTGGTCAGGTTAAGGGTGACATAGTGCTCAGGGTGGTAAATACACTTAATCAAACTGCACGGTCTCAGCTTTGGTTTATACAAAAATTTCTTCTGACCTTTTCTGTTTATAATTTTCAAATAGTATGGTTAATTAGACTAACACTACAAGATAATTTATTTTTATATATGTAATGAAAACCTGCCTTGCCAATTATTTTTGGAAGCTCCCTTGTCCAAGAATAATTATTGGAAAAATCCCAATTGAAAATTTGCTTAGAAAGTCTGTTATGTGGCATGTTGGTTAATCTATTCAACAGTCGCAACATGTCACCCTCATGCCGCACTTCACATGGCTCCCATCCAATGTCACGATTACTTTAGTTTGGGGCCATTTTATGTAAACCCGGTAAAAAGTGCATAGCTCGGTTCTGAACAGCGTCACATTTTGTTTGCTTACAACAATCCCCGGTCCCCTGCACCATGGTCTAGGACAGACACAAGAGTTATACAACGGCATACAGGATTTACAATCAAGATAAGGATTTTATTCCTTCTGCAAAAGTAAGATGGTCATCTAGAGTAAGTCCTACATATTTATAGTACTCAGTGTGTGACAGAGGTGTTGAACCAAAATTAAATTTAAACTTCAACTGGAAGTCTCCCTTCTTCCTGAAATGCATAACCTGAGTTTTGTCTTTATTAATATTCAGTCTGCATTTACTACACTAACAGCACACAATATTCAACAAACTTTGAGGATAATTTTCAGTCTCTGCAAGGGGGACTATATCATCTGCGTATAGAAGAGTGTCAACTGTAAAATCACTCAATCTGACGCCAAAAACTGCTTGCTTAATTTCTATGACTAGATTGTTTATATTGTTGGCAAGCAGCGTGGGAGAGAGCTCGCCTCCTGTATTGCACCAAATGGGGTTGGTAACCAACCGCATCTATGGTCATTGACCTTGACACATGCAGCTGGAGTTTGATAAGAACTTTAAACGTATTATTAATCTTTAAAACAAATAAAAGTAGGCTTCCCTTCTTGTACTCTTGCATGAACTATAGTAGATAAAGAAAATATGTGGTCAATGCAAGCTCTATTCTTTCGAAAGCCACTTTGTTTGTCTACCACTAGACAAATGTTTCCAAATTACGATAGAGTGGCTCTTTAAGAATGCTAGAGTAGAGTTTATAAACACAATTGAGAAAACTCATCCCCCTATAATTCAGAGGAACTCTAGGACCATTATTTTGGAACTTGGTTATTGGTTTTTATTATCGATTTGAGCCAAACAGAGTAAAACCAAGCTATATTCAAAACAAATAGAGAGATTACTTAAAATTGGAAATAAACCGGGGTGTTTCAATAGTCCATTGGGCAGATCATCAATTACCAGTTGCTTTTCTCAGTCCCTCAGTTGACCTTTTAACTTCCTCTTCAGTTATATTAGCGTTTAAGTACTGATTGAAGGAATAAGAATCCTGCTGCATAATAGCCGCCATAATATTTTTAAGATCAACTATCCTTGCAAGAAAAACAGTTATCCCACTCAGCTGGGTATTTACTTCCAGAAAATAAAAAGTCAAAATCTGTTTCCCATTTTTTCGGAACACAGTCAATAGCAAAGAAAGAGGATCCGTTTGCTAACACCAGCTCCATTGGGATGGACGGGTTTGAGGTCCAGATTATTTATCATATTCCAAAACAACTTGGGGTAATCGATTTGCAGATGCTGTATTTTTAATGCTTGCCCCTCTCACTTTTTGTTTCACAAGCCTGCATTTTTCTGTCAAAATTCTGTTGTCTAGCCTTAAATTCATTTTTTTAAACTGTTGCTTCCTCCTATCGTTACCATCACGCTTTGGAATTTTTTTTCTCAGCCATCCTCATTTCCTCCCACATCAATTTCAGCTGTCCATTCCAATAAGGTTTCTGTTTCCTTGAAATCCTGGTGGTTTGTGCGCTTCTATAAACTTCAGTCACAATCAAATATATTTACAATATTCACATTTCCTTTTGATGTTGTAATTGAATGAGTTTATCTAAGAGTTCAATGAGCACAATTTGTCATTCACTGGAGGAAAGGCGGCAAGGAGAAACATTTCTAATATTTGTCTGTGGATACTGTCTAAGTTGAGCATTATCTGAAACCCTATAATCATCAGCAGGTCAAGACCAACATAGTGTGATCAGGTATTCACACCGATCACCAAGCAGGCTGAGACAACTAATGTTCCCACTCTGAATTAGACGGTTAGAACTGTGGCTGTGGATGAACTCAATACAAGTATTTAAACAATTGCCAGGTGTGATTATATAATCTACAACAGCTTCCCCTTTTGCAGATATTGAGGTAATGTGATCATGCCCAGATAACCATCCATTCAGAACACAACATTTAGAGTCTACCAACATTTCACTATGTTTATTTACGGCCTTATCCAAGCCGACTCTAGGTGGAAGATTCATATCAGTATCACTAATACAGTCTTCCAAATGCCCTATTCGACTGTTCAGATCTCCACAAACATAAACAGCATCAGCTTCTAACAAATTAGAAATCTGAACTAATAGGTGATTATACAACCCATAAGAGCTGATACTGATCCTTGGGGAGAAGATAGCAGGAGAAAATTATGAAGCAATTCCCTGACACCAGATGCTTAACCTGTTAAACAAACATGCCATCGATAGATTTATCGATGAAGAAAACCCTTTATGACCTAAACCTTCCTTTTTTTACCAAGACTCCCACACCCCCGACCCTTTTGGAGCCTTAATGTGACTTTTCCTGTCATAACCAAACCAAATGTATCCATCTATATCAATCGTATTTAGCCTGGTTAAATGCGTTGCATTAAGAGGAATGAAGTCCATTTGAAGCTCAGTAAAATCCAGAGCCCAAGTTCATAGATCATGTCCATCCATCCATTTATATTCCAGTGCACAAGAGTAAATTGTTCATGACTTATGAACTGGACAGATGATCTTCAATTGTTGGCCCTCTATCTCTGTTCCCCATCTCAGTTGACATCCACACATGTTGGGCGTCTTCTGACTGTCCCGTTCCCGGTAATGTAAAACTGTTGCCACCTATATATTGGTGGCATCAAAAAATGCTTATAGTCAACTCTCAGTTTAGGGATAAGACATAATCCTCGTTCATCCTTGTTAGCGCTTTTTTTGATTGCTTTTAACATCATTTGGCACTGACTTGTGTGTGTCTTCGGTTATAAATCCTGTGATGCAGCTGAGGCTGTTGTGCTTTTTGTCAGTGTCTCAGTTCAGGAGCCAGCAGCACTCAAGTCCTATAAGCTTTGCCAAATGGAGGGGCATCTGTATACGCCTGTAGCAGATTGATCCAAAAAGGATATAGATTTGAAACAATCCAGATGTAATGTCACAGAAGACTGTGGGGATTTGATGCTGACATTTAGGGCACTCTAAATCAGCTAAGCTCACTACTTGAGTGTCTGTACTTGGAAACAAAACAGCATAACACTTCCGTCAACACCTCCCTCACACACGTACAACACTTCCCTTTTTTGCCCCGTGTTTCCTAACTAGGCCAAGGATGTAACAAAACCCACAGACTGAACCACAGAAATCACATGTAGATAGGTTCATCCTGTGCAACGAGTTCAGGTAGTTAACATTTCACCCCACAACCCTCTAACTGTGCTATCTGAGCTTTCACTGTGCCAATCTCCATACACGTGAGTTTCCATCAGTGAGTGACATTATAGAAGATAGTCATTTTTTTGTATATAATGCTGTGCCTTCTAAATCCATAGTGCTGCTGCTGGCCAGATCTTGCTATATCATGACCCTTCATACAATGGAGACCTGCATGGAGGTGGTTTCCTTCCTCAGGCAGCTCCATATATCTTTAATGTGACCTTCACCAGTGCCGTCTACTGAGGAAGTTGAATACTGAGAGGCTGAACTGAAAAACACCCAGTTCTTCATACATTCATACATTTTAACCATAATACACCATAGTACGGCAGTCACTGTTTGTTCAGTCTCATCTTTACTCTGCTAAGGCCATAAAGTTAAATTAATTGTAGATGTGCTTTCGCCATTAAGCCAAACAGTTTGTGTGTGTGAGCTTTTCTTCAGCATGGAGTGGATTGTTTTCGTACGTGGTACAAATTGGCTTGATTAGTGGTAGCTGAAAAATGTCTGAGGTTTGGAACAAAACAGTGTTCGTATAGCTTTCCATCCATGTCTGTATGTGTTCCGATTTGATATGAATGTCACTGAATGACCTTTTATTTATGTGTGTGTGTTTTTCCTTGAGCATGTGTGTAACCAGGTCAGGCTAATGTTTGTTTAGAGCTCTCCGTCTCTAAGTGACTGACGTCTGTCGACTGACAGAGGTGGAAGGACATGAGGGTCTGACTTTGGCATGAATGTGTTTACTACGGCCAGTCACAGTCAGATGAGCCTCCATTCCCAAGGTAAAAGCAGGAATTACACACATATTCTGTGTGCATCTCTCTCTTTCTCTCGTTCTCTCTCTTTTTCTTTTTTGTCCTTTCCCTAGCACGCACACACGTGTGCGCACATGCGCGTGCTCACACAGACACATTTAAAAATTAAAATTCACATAGATACACTACAAAAAAACACTGTAAGCAGGTACATTCAGGTCTGCTAGCATTTCTGCCAAGACCCACAAACAAGCCTGCTGTGGTGCAGCCAAGCATTGGACCAGAGGACTGCTATTCAAAGACAGCAGCAGCTTTGGTGACTGTGGAGAGTGAGGCAGCACAAAGAGCCAAAAACAGAGCAAAGAGAAAAAAGGGACAGAAACAGATGCTGAGCTACTGAATGGACAGCGGAGACACCAAAGAGCAGAGGAACAACAATCCTCCAGCATCTAAGGCCTTGAGAGAAGCCAGAGATCATTTGAGCAGACAGAAATGTGCAGGAAGCCGCTCAGCCCAAACAAGTGTAGCATTGTTTTCAATATGACACAAGGGTGCAGTGAAAATTCATATTAAAACAACATCTATAGAGGGTTGAATCCCAATCACTGGACTGCAGTTTTGATTGAAAATGTTTTGCCGCTCATCCCAAAGGCAAAAGGAATGAATAGTGAAACATTTTCAATCAGAACTCCAGGATGTGTTTTGGATTCCAACTTTTGTAGACAGTGTACGACCTGGGTGATTGACCAAAACCCGCAGACATACAGTCTAATGACAACTTTAAAATCTGTAGGAGGAGAATTACAGCAAAGCTGGACTGAGGCAGGTGGAAGTGTCAGGAAACAACTGCTAATGAGTACTGGATGTAAAGCTGATTACTCAGTTGCGTCAATTAGGCTGATGATGCCACAAGCCCCCACTGCAAGTGAAAACATACAAATCCATTTAAATCTGTTTTGAGCGGCTGTCATGACAATGCTTAAATCCTGTTCTAATGAACTACCTGCACACTATCGTAGGCATTGGTAGCAGCTATGACAGTGCATATTTATTTTTATTTTATTGCCCCCCAGAGAAAAACTGTAACATCTCATGACATAGGCTTAGTCACTTTCTTGCTGAGTGTTAGATAAGACTGAAACCACTCCCAGGCCTATACAGTAAATACATAGTTGGGGCCAGCAGCAAGCAAGTAGCCACCTACAAGTGCCAGTTATAGCTGACTAGCTGACATGTTATATCTTGTTTGTTCATGATGATGTGAGAGCCAGGCTAGCTGTTTCTCCTTGTTTTGAGTCTTTTTCTTGTTTTGAGCGCTTACAGGCTGCTGGCTGTAGTTCCATATTTAGTGTACAGATGTGAGTGGTACGGGTCTTCTCATCTCTTGCCAAGAAAGTCAAACTAACTCATATAAGTGAACAGCAAGTCTATTAATAGTTACTGTGAACTTTTAATTAGAAGTCTGCATTACATAACCTCATAACAATATTTCTGACAAAAAATTTTTTTTTTCACAGTAAAAATTGGGTTGAATGGAAGCTAATGGGTGTCTGGAAGGGTAGACAAACATATACATTTAAATTTGTAAAACAAATCTGCATGCTTTGCTCTCTGTTTAGAACTAATGTGCTGTTTATTTTATTTGTAATAAAGAGGCTAATACTTCCAAAACACTGGTACGATCCTTTAATGTTTCAGTGGAAACGAGAAGAAGCGAGGAAGCAGGGAGCAAAAGTTAGGTTGGGTGAAACAAAAAGAGAAGTTCTGAAATTTTTATTGTCAGACTGGAGAGGAAGTAATATTTTCTTTTTTTACTTTTTCAGTTTTGCAATTTTCAGTAATGGGATTGAGAGATGTGAGAGACTTTGAGCAGATGACAACTTCTGGCCCACTTCCTGCCAGTGAGGCGCAGCAAAACGAGGCCGGAAGGCATTTTTGCAGCTTCAGACCTCTGCATGATGTAGGCGGCATCAAAGCAGCGCCACCGACACTTCCTCAGAAAGAGCCGCGGGGAAACACCAGGGGGATGATGGTCTATCTCTTTGCCTCTCTCTACCTCCTCTCATCCCTCCCCTCCCCTGCCTCCACTATCCATCCTCCTCTCCTCCTCCAGCCGGAGCCAGCTGTCAGTGGGAGCATGTGGAGGCACTGCACTCTGTCAAACACACTAACAGGAGAGCATGGGAGGAGAGGGGTGGATAGAGAGATCTGACTGTGGTCACAGTAGAGTGATTAGGCCATGTATAGAGCTGAGGAGAAGACGGAGGCATCGGGAGAAACAAAGGAAGGGTGAAAGAGGAGATATGGGATGAAAGATGGGACAAACATTAACACAGCAGAGTGATCGCTTGATTCAAAATGACCTCTCAGCTGAGGGACAGATAAGAGGAGAAGGAAGGCGCTGGTTGATTGTCCAAAGGCACAAGATGGAAGATGAGCTGTTTTGTGTCCAGGAGCAGCATCTGACAGGAATGAGACTGACAGCAACAACAGCAGGGAGCCATCTGGCTTGGACCTGCTCTACAATCTCAAGTTGAAATTTATTGCTTGGGAGAAAAAACATTAGATTCTAATGTAAATGTCTAAACACATTCCCCACAAGCTAATGTTCAAACATTCAAATGGACCCTGGTGTAAGAAATGTACATATAAGGCATTCACTTCTCTATGATTATACACCAGATAACAACACAATGGACCATTGGTTTCAGCAATGAAGGAAGATGGCTTTTCTATTCTCTCCATGTGTTCAGTAAATGATCAAATTAAGATGCATGAGCGTGCTTTTCTATCTGTCACACTTGCTGTGCACAGAGGGATCTCCACCCAGGCCTTCTTAGCTGAAAAAAATAAATAAATAAAAATAAAAAAACGGTGTGTGTTTGTGCAAAAGCATTCATGGCTGTATATTACTCAGATGAAATGTAAATGTAGAAAATGTACTTTCAATCTTCCCTGTATATCATATTCTTGCTCCTCAGTGACAAGACAGGAACATTAACATTATATTATGTTAGGTATTGTTATATTGCATGGACAACCACATTGTATCCCGGCACATTGTGTCCCAGCACTAGTTTGACCATTCACAATACCTACTTGCATTGTCAATTATATAGTATTCTGGATTCACCGATGCTGCTATCTCCTATCTATAACTCATAAATCTCTGTAAAGTGCCTGAAATGTTGCTAACATGAGATGATTGCAGACTGTAAGTCCGCTTTAGTGACCAAAGCTTCTACACTGCATGTTCCACTTTGTGAAATGTCACCTAAGGTGCACTGAGGGCGACTCATTAGCACCACAGTGCTCCGCAGCAGCGGATCATAAATGGATGTGGAGTGAGCCCAGGCCAGCCTTGAGATTTGGCCCAAGAACCTAAATCAATACGAAACAAAGCTATTACATCTATGGTACCTCATTGCAGTCCAATGAATTTATGATCAGAGTTTCTTCACAAAGTTGATCTAATTGCAGTGCTGCAGGTCATTGTGATTGTTTATGCTGTTTTAGGAGCGGACAATGCACTGTATGAGATTTTTAGGTCTTCCATGGTTTGGACAACCTTAGAGCATTCTTGTTCCTCACCACCAAAGAAAGCTGTGTTCTCTGCAGGCAGCGGTGCTTTGAAAAACATCTTATTGAAATTCTAGTTGATGCTTTACTTCTTTACTCTTTATTTATTACCCTACACTGTAATCATCAATTTGAAACTAATATCCCCATCTTCTTGTTATTGTTTTCATCATCACTTAGCAACCTACACGACAAATGGCCTCCTATAATGTGTGACATTAATCTCTCCAAAAATTGAAATACTTACAGGACACAAACAAAATTGCACATTAAACTACTCAGCCAGGTTAGATTGTCTAATACACACAGTACGAGAGAAAGTTTTTTGTTTTTTTCCTCTGGACTCTGAGCAGACAGACGGACACAGTGTGATATCACATTAGTATCATAGCTTGCAGTTCACTATTCCCCGGGTGGCGGGTACCGTAGCCTAGTGGGCATAATGTGTGTCTATAATGAAAAAAACATCGAAAACCTAGAGCGCGGAGACTGAATTCTAACAAAATTGGCCATTTGCAGCAGGTTGTAACTTTGAAAATAGCCTTTATGAAAAAATGAAAGTATTTTGCCTGATGCAGTCCAGTCACCGATATAGAAAGTCCTATTAAACTCAGAAAATAACCTGGGCTGCTGAGCCCCCAGGCGATTTGCCTTGCTAGATTAAGATTAGTTATTTTGTGCAAAGCTTTTCTGTGTTACCATATTTGTTTGAACTGATTAATGGCAGTAATTTTTAGAAGATCTGTGGCTCAGCTGTAAAACCTTGAGGAATATATTAGTTTATATTGTATGTCCTAAATGTTCCTAAGCTATGGAAAAGCAACATTTGATATTATAGCGAACAAGATATTAAAAGGGACCTATATTTTCATCGCTTTTGTGGTAGTGTTTTTGGTAATATTAATGTAATAGTATGATAATCACTAAATTATGCTATAACTATAAAGTCAAAAAAAAAATTGTCATGTTGCTTAGGCCCCGTGAGGGTCACAGCGCCTCAGTTTGAGAACCACAGCTCGTTTTCACTGTTGCTCTTTTGTACACAAGCCCAGGAAAGCCTTTTTGTTGGCTATACACCACTTAGGTCATTTCCCAGTGAAAAGAGGGACCAGATTTAATTTCATCACTTGATGGTGTGGATTCAAATCTGTGCATTGTCATCTGTTTGTATTATTATTTTTCTCCCTCTAGATAACGCTTGCAATATTTTCTCTGCTTCCCAGAATAATCCTTAACCAGCAGAGATGGTCCAAGAGAAAAGTTCCTTTGAGATAGGCTCCTCAGGAAAATTGAAAAAGTTATTATTAATCCTACTGCCCAGGACCAACAAATACACACGCACACGCTCACATGCATGCCAGTAACACACGCCCACACACACCTTACAGACAAACTGAAAGAATGAAATGAGGATTTTTTTTTTTTCCCAGTGAAACACGGGAAACGGCAACGTTCTCTCTAACAAAATGAGCCATGTCGCTCAGGGATTTTTAATTTTATTGCATCTTTCAGAGAGCAGTGACAATATCTGAAATTTAAGAGGCATTGCAGAGACTTTCTCTACGATAGAGAGATGCCAGGGTAAATGTCTTAGCATTTCAGTTATATGCAAGTCTTAGTTTAACATATTTCTGTTGTAGCCTGCATGACATATTAAAACAGTTTCATAACGATGATATGTTAGCACAATTAATCAAATCCTGAGGCAAGCAACGAAAAATACTCTTGTCTTTATGTGTATGTATGTATGTCTGTGGTACTCATTATGAGTGTACATAATTTAACTGTATGGCATTTTTCTCCTGCATCATAATTATAGCATTACTGTATGCACTTATTGTTCTTTAGTGATTTTATAATTGGTAGTGATATTTAACTCTAATGGTATTATAAGCTTTTATTGGCACCAGTAAGGCTCTCTTTAGGCATTTAATATTACATATGTTCTTTATTTAGGGACTTGTTAATGGAGTCAGTCACAATAAAACAAGGTGGCCAATGCTTTTCAAAGTACTGTTTTCAGGATGGATCCCTCTCCAGCGTGGCAGGCTCCCGGTGAGTTGGAGTGGGCTGGGATGCTCCACGGATAGGAGACGGGAGGAGGAGAGAGGGAAGGGCGGAGGATGAGGGAGAGAGAGACAGACAGAGAGAGAGGGAGAGAGAGGAAGAGGGAGATAAAAAAAAAGAAAAAGAAGCGCCTGAATCCATCTCTCTCCTCCCTGTGACGTCGCTTGGTCTGGTCCCGGGGTGCGCTGCTCTTTGGTCCCGTCTCAGCAGAACAACCACTTTGGCTGCTGCCTCGACCGTCCACACAAGCTTCGGGTGCGACGCGCGCGGTGCTGTGCTGTGCGGTGCGGGTACCCGGTGTCCTTCTACTCCACGCCGCCTGCCTTGTCCCACATACCAGTGAACTGTTTCCACACTCTGCTTGAAGAGGTAGGAGAGAACCCGAGGCGCTGAGTAAGAGGAAAGAGGGCGGACAAGAAGAAGGAGAAAGAAAGACAGAGAAAGAGAGAGGAGGAGAGAAGAGGAAAGAGGTCGCCGTAGTCCCGCTCCTTCCCCGGGCTCAATCTCCGCCGAGAAGATGCTGAGAATAGCCGGCGTGCTGGCTCTGGTGGCTCTGGGGTTGAGCGCCGCTCACATCAGAGGTACGTAGGTGAAGGGCAACTTGCTTTGTGCGGTGCGCTTCTGCGAGTGCGCTACGGCTTCATCATAGGTAGATGTGTCCACCTAAGGCTGGGTCTGTGTGTCTGATGTTCTTCATCTAGAAAACGATCATTTTCCTGCAGTGCTCCTCTTGGACTTGTGGAGATTGGGCATTTAATTACTGTAACTGTACAGCCCCTAATTGCGCTTGAGTGTATTTGTTTTATTTTACCTGGCATCCCTACAGCAGTTCCATGGAGACTTGTGTGTCTGTGGTGCTGAACACCGAGCTTACTGTGACCTTATTATAGCCTATTTTTTTGGGTTAATTTCATGATGGACTCGTAGTTTTGTTTTAGTGCACTATCCCCTTCACATTTGTTGCAACAATCACTAATATTTTTTTTATCAGGGGCTGGATGTAGGCAAAACACCTATACATGGTTAGATGTTGTGAGACTGTGGGTCTTCACTGTTAAGGTCTATTTGTGACTGATGGGTAAAGGTAGGTGGGAGGAAAGTGTAGCAGGTAATCTGTGAGGTCCTTTTTGTGTCAAAACCTGACTTGAAGTAGCATTTGAGATCTTCCAGTACCTTTCAGCGTGTTTGGAATTGGAAATGGGCAAAATATCATTAAAAGCTATGGTGTTATTTGTACACATGAGGCCCATAACTAGAACACCCACTTTAAACAGAATTCACACAACTCACTTGAGGACAAAAGTCCCAATTTGAAACCATGAGCAAATAACTCCCAAAGCATGAAAAAAACAAAAAAAACAAAAAAAAAAGGAGGAGGAAGATGATCATATCTTTGAGAAACAAATCTACAACCACTGAAGTAGCTGTGGATGCAGACGTCCTCTACAGGCAACAGCTTTCAGATTGTGGGCATATTTTCAGGTTCATACCTGTTAGCACGGCAGTAAAAGTTCAGCTGCTGCAGGCTTTGTTTTTACAGAATAAAAGCTTTCACAAATTCACCCACTCTTTGATGAAGCCATCTGAAAACGTCTGCATTATTTACATATGTAAATTTAGTGAGATTTATCAATAGGCTAATTTAATTAACAGCTGCATTAGCTCCTTAAAATTCCAAAACAAATGACAAATAATCCCCAAAGCAACAGATATATGATAATGACATCCAGATGTCATAAATGTGTGCCATACTGTTCATTTTTGCGTCAACACTGAGCTAATTTTAGGTCTACCAGTGTCACCATTGCAGCGGGACCGGTCCGCTCTCGAATGCGCCTAGCATGTCCCGTAGGTAAGCGGGTAAATGCGGCAACAGGTTTGTGCTAATCGACTCCCTGTAGACCGAGGCTGGCCTATACACAGCCAAATAACAAGGTGACACCTGTCAGTTTTGTCTGGCAGCCAAGAGACGGCACAAGTGTAATACACTGTTCATCCTCCTTACCACCAGACACATAAAGAGACTCCCTGCTGGTTGGCTGGCTGCACCTGCAATCTTTATCGTGTGTGGAAGGAGCACATATGCTGATAGACCTGCAGCAGGCTTTGACCTGGCCCAGAGGTCACTGGAGTTTCATTTTAATAGGATTTACTTGCAAGAAACAGTGGGATGACTAACATGTGCTGTTCTCAAGGATCTGTGTGCTTGCAAATTCTTGCAGAGGCTGTTTATTACCTGTTTGAGGATGTTGTGTATTAACCTGTTCATATATATAATTGTTAATAAATGTTCATATAGTAATACATTCATAAATGTAATACAGCAGGAAATAACAGGATAGCTGCATTGTAAGGAATGATTTATTATTTTTTTGTATCCAGAGCTTGGCTGTGAAGTAAACAAATTACTGCCAAGTCAGTGGGGGTGGAAAAACCAAGCACACCATGGTTCTAATTGATTCCCCAGGGCCACTGTACGGTGCAGTTAAATCCAGGAGAAAATAAAAGTGTTTCCGTGATCTGTCTATCTGCTATCTGTTGCTACACTGACTCTCGCTGCCTTTCCTGTTCCCTGTCAAATTTGGCAGGAAGCAGAACCCATAAGAAGCAACAAACCAAAATCATTTTCCGTTTCTTGCCCCTGTATGTGTTTTTCCATTTCAGTTTTTGAAATGACAACTGAAATAATGCATTGATGTCAAGTATGACGAAGGATCCACCTCCGTAGCGCCAATATGCAAAGCTGTTTTCCAGATAACTTTGAAGCATTGCTAACCCTGTCATTTTCTGTTTAGCCACCGTTTCATTGCAGGAAAGCTTGGACGTGCAACTTCCTTTAATCACCGTCACCCTCGAGCCATCCATTCATATTTAGAGTGCATGTGTGTGTGTGTGTATCTAAATGTGTGTCTTATCTACTTTAGTATGTGTTTCAAAGTTGTCAGTAATCAGAGCTAGTGCAAGCACTAGCATCTCTGTGTGTTTGTGCGTGTGTGTCTGTGTGTGTGTGTTCGTGTGTGTGTAGGTGTGTGCGTGGGTTTGCCCGTGCACACGCAGGGAGAGTGATAGAGTGCAGCCAACATGTTGACAGCTGCCAAGTATGCAAAAATGGGCGAGGAGGTGCTGTCGTTTACAAAGGAATTATTGCAATCGCAGATACATGCTGTGGCTCAAACGATTTCCCTAGGACCGACTGTGTCGCTGCTCGACAGGGAGAGTCTTCTGGCAGCGAAGCAGAAAGAGCTATAGAGTTTTTGCCAGTGCTGCCCCGGAGCCCTGCTTTTGTGTAATTCCAAGCAATATGAACTCTGAATTTAGATAGCTCATTACCAGCACAGTGTATTTTAATTCAGCTACCCACTGTGTGTCTCGTTGTTGGTGGAAGCTTTTTGCTGCTTTATTATATCTAGATAAACATACTGTACATTTTTTTCTGTCAGTAAACAGACCTTTGGAAGAGGCCTCTTAGTAACAAGCTGTAGATTTTGGCTTCAGTCTGACGCCTGGTTGTGAAGTTGCTGGATTAATTGACACAGGTCTTATAATTTTTGGTTTCTATATAAGGCTTCTGTATGTGTGGCTGGGTGTGTAAGCCCTTGCTTTTGAGTGTGAGGGATAAAGAAACCCAAGAGGATAGTCATTTGAGGATCCCATTAGCAAATAGAAAGGGGGGGGGGTGACAAAAACACAGAGGCAGATTTATGTCCCCCCCTTTGGAGAGAGAAAGTGTATTATGGGAGCACTCTATAAAATCCTTCAGCTAGGCTGTGACACTGAATGCGGCACAAATCCTGCTCGGCCAGGGGAGGCAGGGCTCAGTGACATGGAGGAACATCACAGATTTTATACAAACACTTGCTTTGTCCTCTGTTTTCAAAGCTCCTATGCCATTTGAGAAGTAGGAGGGCTTAGCTGCTGTGGCGATAGAAGGGTGCAAGAGCACTGATCCCAGCGCAGTTCTGCAGCCATCAGAGACAAAAGATAGAGGCAGGTTGGATAACTTTAAGCTATCCTCTTCAAACAAGGAGGAGAAAGAAGGTTCCTGTGATCCTGTGATCACTGATACTGGATCTGCAGCACGCCTGTTGACTCGAGTATCACACGTTTTTATTAATGAGAAATCAAGCCCTTCCTTTCTGCCTCAGTGTTAAATTTCAGATGAGTGTAGGGGTAGTTTCAGATCAGTGTAGTGTTGAGGGGGTGTTTGTTGTCTCCTTTCATACATACACAGAAAGTCACAAATGAAGCTTGTATCAGATCTTAGTATTGTCTGCTTTTCTAAGGTATTCCACCATGGCCTATGCACTACATCTTCCTCCATCTTTACTCTAGATACAATATCTGACTCCTTTGGTTCTATCTCCTGTATTTTTGTCTCTTCAAACTCTATTGTCTTTTTAGATACGTAAGGTGGAAGGGGCATGGAGTGGAGTCAGAGTGTGCAAGCAAGTAGTTCAGCTGCTCACAGAACTGGGTGCACCACTCAGTGTGGGTGTTTCATCTCTCTCCTCCTTTTCTTCCTTTTTTTTGAGTGGTCACGGCTGACCATACTTGGCAGCAGATATTCTGACAGCCAAGTCCCACTGATTTGCCCGACAAAGTGTAAGAGAGAGGGATTACTTAACCAGAGGCATAGCCAGAGTGGGTTTTGCAGAATGAAGTTAGAATCTGCAGTGTCTATTTGAGATGCATTTGGGAAGAGGAAAAGAAAGGGAAAGGGAAGATTCTCAACCTTGAACAATTTCACCATATTTAGTAGCTGCTTTTGGAGCTTTCAATCATATCACATGATTTTCATTTGCAGATAGAGTTTGCCCAGTTGTCATGGAATTGTAGATGTTCAAATATCCACTTTTTCTGAGCACTTTAAGGACTTCATATCTCTGTTAGCTTAAGAGCTGAGTACAGAAGTGTTTCAGCTTAATGTTCTAACTAGTCTGCTTTTGCTGAACGATCGCAATAATGGCCACAAGTGGCAATTACTTGATAATACTAATTAACAGTAAATGCTAAATTGTAGTATCACAGTGGCACAAGAAGAGAAGAGTCACAAAGTCAGCAAACGTTAACATTTCTACACAGAAATAACTATTTAAAGTTAGCTAACATTAGCCACCATACGTTACTGGTCCTACCAGACCAAATACGGCTGTGTAAGAAATGCCCCTGAATGTACTGAGTTGATTAAAGGTGCCTTCTTTAGGATGAATCCAACTTTTCCTTCATGTTTTAACATACTGTTTTAGGGAGCCTGCTTTTGATTGTGACAACAACTGGCACTTAGTTGAGAATGGTAAATGCTAAAACTTAGTCATTAGTTGGTGAAATGTAATATTTTTTACACAGCCATATAAAGTTAGCTAGTATTAGCCATAAGCTACTGGTCATACCAGACTGAATAAAGCTGTAGTGACAGCTATTTTACTGCTTATAAATTAAATTTTTCATTTGTTGGACAACGAATGTACTACACTGCATGACCAAAAACATGTGGACACCCAAACTCTACACCCATATGTTATTGCAGAGCATTTTATTCCAAAACCCTGGAATTAATCTGCTTCTGTGGTATAAATGCTTCCACTCTTGTGGGAAGGTTTTCCACGAGAATTTTTAACCTGGCTGCATGGATTTCCTCCCATTCAGCTACAAGAGCATTAGTGAGGTCAGACGCTGATGTTGGACATTAAGACATGGTTTACAATTGGTGTTTCGGTTCATCTCTAAGGCGCTGGATGGGACTGAGGTCAAGGCATGGGCATGGGTGCATTGTCATGCCTTCCATAAACTGTTGCCCCGAAGTTGAAAGCACTCTGAAATATCACTGTATGCTTTATATTTAAGATTTCCTTGAAATTGGAACAAAGGGGCTGAGCCCAAACCGTGAAAAAACAGATCCAGGCTTAAAGTATGAGGATCAGGTTTTCCATATACTGAACTTTCTTCCAATGTTATCCCTACAATATTCCCTGTATATGAAAATTGTAAATAGATGCAAAAATCTAATGGGCAACAGAGATGTATTAGACAGGGGTGTCCACATACTTTTCACTGTATAGTTTATTTCTTCTTTCTAAAGTTTTCAATGAAATATAAAAATAGTTAAGGCTAGATAGTGAATTTCAACTCACCTGGACTTTCCAGGAATTATTGTTTTATAATGTATCCAAAACTGCAGGCCTCTGTCTGAGTATGTGTGTATGTCCTCACTGCAGTGCCCCACTTAGTCCCCTCTTCTTCAGGATAATCAAGTTTGTTAGAAATTTTAAGTGCCTTGCCAGACTCTTACCATGCTCCCCTGCTGATTTGCTCTCATGGCCTGCAGTATATGCAATAGACACCACTTACACACACATACAGCCAAGAGCTCTCCAAAATTTTCGAGGGACTCCTTCTGCCACCTCTTCAGTCCTCCTCTCATCCATTTGTTCCTGTTTTCAATCACTTACTTCTAGTCCAACCTCACCAGTGGACTCTCTTATAGCTTTCAGTGGTGGTGACACATAGTGAGAGACGCACACACACAAAGACTCACAGACACACATTGATGAGTAGCAAGGGGTTACCCGGACAGACAGTGCTTGACCTGTCCCTCTCCACCCTCTCCTCTGGCTGACCTCAGAGGAGATGATCAGCCGGAGAAGATAGAAAGAGTAAGAGGACGAGTGAGAGGAGAGAGAGTCAGAGAGAAAGTTGCAGATCTTTGTCTCTGTGACTCATAAATCTTCACAGTTGACAATTGGAGCACTCTGAGTTGAGTGCAAACTTACTTATAGACAGCTCTCTGCTTTCAGTGTTGGAACTTACTTTGTGTGACTTGTATGCTTATTGTTAATAATAATAATCTTTCCATCCATGCATTCTCTATACCACTAATCCAATCCAGGTTTTCGGGGGGCTGACGCCTATGAGACATAGGGAAAAATAATATTATTCAATTGGTCACAATGCTCTACAACCGATATTTAACCAGCCCTGACAAATGAATCCTGATTTAATTTTCAGTATAAACTGTTTTGTGGTAAATGTCTTCATGCAAGTTATCCTACCATGCATCTGACCAAAGAGGGGCCTGCTGGCATATTAGAGTTAAAGGAATAGTTCAACATTTTGGAAAGTATTGGGACTGCTTCTTGGCCAACCAAGAAATAACTACTCAACCCCCCCTTTACACTTTGTATTTTTAACAGATTCACCAAAGGAGATGTGACGTGTTAATTAGTAAGCTTTACAGGTGCTGGTAGGTGCAGGCTTTGGTACCTTTGAATAGAGCCAGGCTAGTCAATTCCCTCTGCTCCCGGTCATTATGCTAAGCTATGCTAACTGGCTGCCGGCTCCATCTACATATTTAGCGTACAGACATAAGAGTGAAACCGATCTTCTCACCTAGCTGTAAGCAAGTAAGTGAATACGCATATTCCCCAAGATGTGAAGCTATGCCAGTTAAACCTGTAAACTGTCACTGAAATTGAGACAAAATGACAGCTTTTTGAATGCGCAACATTTGGTGTTCTGCATTTTCTGTCCACTGTGCGCGGTTAATTTGAGCATTTTCACTGAAACCACTGCCTATTATGTTCCTTTTGTTGCTATTCCAATGCTTTCTTGCTCACCATACAATACGTTAGAAAGCCAGTGTAGATCTACTGCAGTGTCGCTGCTAAGGACAGCTCCGTATTCAGGTCAGCCCTGCATGAGCATTAGTTGCCTGTTTCAGCACTGCGAACAGCAACACATGCTCTTCATTGTCAGTCTGCACACGCAACCCCATTAAAAAAGTGTTAGCACCGTGTATTTGCTAATGGTTTGCAAGGCTGATGATTATCCACAGGTATTGGGCTGCCGGTACACACATATTAATCAAGCGGTAATTGTTATTTTCTTCATTAGTCAACATTCCCTCAAAGCTTGACACAAACACACAAGCGCACGACACGCAAAAACACACAAAACAAGTAGCCCCTGTGTGATTTTTGCCTTGATGATTGCGTTTAGTGCTTATCACTTGCGTGTCTGTTCTCCTACCAGTGCTCAATTTCAATTAATCCATCCATTTCCCCATGAAGGCAACAGTTGTCATCCCATATAGTAGCCACTTACAGACTGAAGAGGAACTGCCAGAGCTTCTACCTATACATCTCAAACATTCCCATACATACACAAATAAATAAATAAAGATATGCTGTTGCTTTCCTATGGACATTTTATTTAAAAACATAGCCACATAACTATAAAATAACCATAAACATTTCCTTCTATACATGTAAACGCACAGACTCATGATGCTCAGGGCTTTTTGGCAGTTAAAGCTCCATCAGCAGGTGGTCCACAGATACGTCGCCCCTGATAAAAGGCATGTTATTAAGTGCTGGTTGTTGTTAGTTACAGTCCTAGTGTCAGCACCCCTGGCGTTAGTCCACCCTGCCAGCAGATGCTACAAAGTCTGTCACCCTTCTGCGGTGGTTATGATGGTTAGTGATTGGAGACAAGGTCTGCCTGGCTTTTGCCTGTTTACCTACAATATCTCTGTTCTGCTGTTATCAAACCACTGCTACTTTCTTTTCCTGTTCACTGAAATGTGAGTCATTTTATATTTCTAAAAGAAAAGGAGCTGGGTGCCAAACATTTAGTCTCGCTAAATACACTGTATTATCAAGCCTACGCATATTTAACAGGTGTTGATGCATCCTAGATTACAATAAAGACTGTGAAAGTGGCATCACTGCTGTTGTTTTGATGGCGGAGAGTGTTGTTTTTATCCTCCTTTAGAAATATTGTACGCTCACTGAAAATTGCAAGACGACCGACTAGTTGAACGCACGCACAGACATGAGACGAATGCCTGACACTGTCCTTGGTCCAATGCCACTAGGCAAGAAACAGCAGCAATGGAGCTATCAATTGTGCTGAAAGCAGAATTACTGGAAGGTTTTTGTCTTTCCATTATCTCGTGCCTTAGTGTAAGTGGGCATTTGCATACACCAGTATGCAGGAATATTGGAGGGGTGGAGATATGTGAGGACACACCAGGGACCTGACAGCCTGTGACAGCTATGATAAGACTGAGCAGCGATTGATGAGTGACATATGGACGGGTAAAAATGGCCAGGAAATGTGCAGCATCTCAATGATTGTGCTAAGCAGTGCTATTTTAACATTTAACTCTTACATAGTGAGACATAATGGTAAGCCTGGATGACTAATTTAACTAATTTACTAATGACTAGACTAGACTTTTGCCTAATTTAAAGGCCCTGAAAACCTATTTTGACAACCAGTTTCTTGGTATGGAGGATGAGTTCCTACATGAGGACACATTTTTCTCCCCAAAGTTAGAACAGTTTTTGTTCTTTGACATTTTTCTGTATTCTCTGTTTTTCTCTTTGCTCTTCTCACCGGTTTAAAGTGGGACGGACTTGGAAAAAGGTGGTGCCACGGATTTCCTTGGGCCAATCATTATTTAGAAACATTTAAATCAAAATGTGAAGTCATATTGTGATTAAAGTCTCTTTACAGGTCTTTGAGAGTGCTACTGCGTATGTGAAAAAAAAGCTGTGTAAAGCCTTTTGTGGGCTCAAGTGATGTCCCTTGAAATAACATTTGTTGGAGTTGAAGACTACAAGTTTGGAAACTAAAAAAATCTGTTGGCATGAAGTTAGAAGGAACGGAATTTACCAGACCTCTGTAGCCAGCCTGCATCTATGCTTGAGGCTAGCAGCTCGAGGGTACAATAGCTGCTATCAGCATAACACAATGAATATCCAACCGTATGCATGTGGAGTTACAATGCGACTAATGTGGGTGCCAGAGTTTTAACAAGGAAGAAGAAACTGTGGAATAAAAAAAGATAATATTTCTGGTTCTACTCCAGCAATTTTGATCATTTTTTAAAAACTGCCCTTTGCGAGTTTGACAGTGTTGCAATGCTAAAACTGTGGAGTACTCTTTTAAACTCTTAATAGCTAATAACTAAGTACATTTTTTTCATACTTTAAATTTGATTATTGAGTAGGGAATGTTTAATGTCATCGTTACACACGCAATGTTTTAACAAGTGAATCCTTGTTTCGGATGAAGACGCACATGTACATGTGTGAGCTTGCTGGCGACACGATTCACATTCCAGTTGCTGGTTTCACGCTTGTGGATGACCAGCTAGTGTTGAGAACGTGCAAAGAAACAAAGTAATATGGTAACAGTGGCAGAGAAGAAGAAGACGAGCACTACCTAGCAAACATGGGTATAAACAATGTGTGATTCAAAATATTCAAAGAACTGATTTTTCAATTGTCATATGAAGAAGTAAACACCTCAAACCCACACACAAAGCTTTTCGGGGAGACATACCAAACATAAACATGCCTTTGTTTGCAGAAAAACTCCACATGGTACACATTAGTTTAGAAACCAAGTTTTCAGGGGCTTTAAACTTGAAGCGCTGATTGAGGATTAAGAATGTGCAATTAGGAGTGTGTGTGTTCTTTCTGTATCTATCCATGACTCTCCCTAGCATCATGGTCACTGAGCCAAAAACTATAAAGCATCAAAAAATAAATAGTGTTCCAACAGTCTGAAGTGTATTGAGTCGTAGCCAACTATTCTCACATACCGGCTGCTCGGTCATATTTTCAACCCGCTATAGAAATCTAGGCGCAATGATCCATGAATCCTGCAACTCTGTGATGAGTTCATGGTGAAGTGTGCGCACTATGTGTGTGTGTGTGTGTGTGTGTGTGTTTGTGTGTGTGTATGTTATGAGTTATGAAAGGTGAAAGGCTGAAAACTTGAAATATTTCCATGTAATACGGTGTCCTTTTATACCAAGACATCTGTAGCGATTGTTTGCTCACACAGATCACAGACACACAGATCCATGAACACACACACATGCACAGGTGGAGCATTTGAAATGAACAGGTGGGACCGGCTTTGTGTAGAAGGCCTGTCATGGATGCAGCAATTTTTTCTTTCTGCTGTAACTGGGCCACTGACACGCACACACACACACATACACACACACACACACACACAGACACGTGAGCTCCTCCCCTCCCTTCTGTGAAGGTGCACCCCAGTTCCCTGTGGCTGTCGCACAGCACAATAATTGCATGCCCAAACGTGTGTGTATAGGTATATCTCTGTGTGTGTGTGTGTGTGTGTGTGTGTGTGTGTGTGTGTGTGTGTCTGTGTGTTTGTGTATTTACCTGCGTTGAGGTCAAATCCTGAGGGATGCGAGCTCTCAGCTGGGTTGTTTCATTTTTAACGGGGCACTCAGGGCCTCATTTGTCCCTCTGTGTTTTGGGAGAAATCACCAAGGTGCTCCCGTCTCCCTCCCCAGGAATAAAGAGGAGAATGAGATAGAGAGAGAGAGAGAGCCTTATATCATATTGGATTTGATATGATGGTTGATATTTGCATATTATTGCATATTTATTGCTAATCATCTGTCAATGTTAATAATTTTCTGCACTGCGTTTGCAATGTAGGTTGCTGATCTGTCATGCTAATAAAGCTTATTTGAATTTGAATTTGAATTAGAATAGAGGGAGAGAGAGAGAGAGCACTGAGTATCTGTAAGCCCTTATACAAGCCCAACAGGATGTGGTAGTTAACAAAAACCCACAATGTGCCACAACTTGATTGTTTTTCAAACCTGCTGTAGCTGCTGCTTTAGTTCATATTTATGTCCTGTATCTCTTGATCCTTTGCTCCGGTCCTGCAGCTGACAGCAGCCTGGCTGTAGCAGCTCCCCCTGTGTTACTGGGAGGAGGATCTGGGTCACCGTGTACCTGCTCCTCCCACTGCTTTGCATCCTCTCACTCCCCCTTGTTCATCCTCTGTTCTATCTCCCTCCATCTTACCCTCCCCTCCATGTCTTTTCCTTGTCAGTCTTTGCCTAATCTTTTACCCAATAATGTCAAAATTTCAATCTGTCCTTCAATCAGTCTTTTTTTCAGTCTTTCCTCTTCGGTCCTCATCTTTTTCCCTGCTCCTGCTGGGTTTACCTGGTGTAGCATTAGTATGGAGGTAATTACCGACGGCAAGGCTTAGCCAGGTCTTATCTCACTGTTCTCTCCTTCCCTCAGGATCCGGCTTTCCCCTTTCCCTCTCAGTTTCTGCTCCTTTCACTGGGACCTCATGGAGATTTGCCGTTTGGAAAGGCATTGGGTTAGGGTCATTTAAAAGCTAAAATCTGAATCTGACTTCTGTTCTAGTTCTGCCCTCAGAGTAGCTTTTTTTTGACTTTATTAAGCCGCATGTGTTTTATCAAGGCCAAACACACCATGAAGAGACTGAACATGTGCAATAACATACATAAACATCCTGGCATACATACATAGAGTATATGTACATACATAAAAACATGGAACTTCGGAAACTCATACATATAAACAGGAAAAGTTCCACAAGTATGCTGAAAACACATTTAAATCATAATTTATCGTCCTTTACACACATGCACTCTCTAAACATGTTTGGACATCACAGGCTAGAAGCTAACAATACGGCGCTGAATAATTAAGGTGCAATATTCATCCATTGAAACCCCCCCCCCAAAAAAAACTCTCCTTCACTTTCCATGCCCTCTATTTGAATATATTGTCACTCAGATACACTACATGGATGCCTGAGTGCGTGTGTGTGTTTGTGTGTGTGTATGTGTGAAGGTCACTCATTTCTCTAACCAGCACATCATTATTAAATCATGAATCCACCCCTGGCTGACTCACTGTTTGGTTCTCATGTTTTGGTGGGGTTATTCCATCAGTACGCGTGTGCCTTTGTTGCTCATGAGTGCATGTGTATGGTCTTTTTGGTGTGCTCATGCATGTGCAAGAGTGTGTGAGTATGTGTGTGTGGTCCTGGCTCCCCCTGAGTTCTCATTATGGTGAGAGGGAATGGCCGAGCCCAGCCCTAACATCTGTCTCTGAGAGTGGAAAGGCCCCACAACGAGTGCTTGGCCAGGGAACACCCTTGGATGACAGGCCGCTTTCTGCGGCATAACAAGTCACACCGCTGCACCTAGCTCTGGAGAAAAGTTCACTGCTCTATCAACCCTAAGATTTTTATTACATGCAGCATTTTAAAATGTCATTTATAAGCACAAGCTTTTAGCCATCATCCCAATTTATCTGTTTCTACGGGAAAAAAAACAGCAGTTGTGGCCGATATTGTCTTTGGATTTTTTATTTCTCTCAAATATCAATATTGGTAACATACTAAAAAAATCCAATATCGGTCAGGCTCTGGTTTTAACAGGAAATTTGATCTTGTAGAATCAAATCGAGTGCAACTCGTACTAAAGCTTTCATAGCTTCTAGCATCAACAGATGGTGGAAAGAGTGAAAGGCTGATTGAAAAAAAAATCACTTCAATCATGTTTGTCCTCTTGCGAAAATCCAACAAGAAAATAAACACAGTGACACCCACCAGAGAGCGGGGACATATCTCAACATTGTCTTCATGACATGGAGCATGAGCTTATGAAAAATGTGGTCTCACTTAAGAGGAACATAAATTACTACACAGAGAACCTTTAATATTTAAAAAGATTATATTAAAATAATATGACAAGGCTGTGCCGGGAATAACTTGGATGTCTTCTTTTAAGATTTTCTCCTTTTTCTGTACATATACTAAAATAAGATCTTAGTCTACTCTTCTTCTTTTATTTATTAAGAGAACAGAAATTAATTATTTCCAACACAACCCTGGTTAATATTTACAAAGCTCAGCACACTTAGGCTTTGTATTGGACTTTTCTAGTCTCACCAGTGCTGTAGTATTGCTCACTGTAAAGCTCCATGGAGTCCTTGGGGGTTTGCTGCCTTGCCCGAGCACACTATGATGGTAGCTGTTGAGGGTGTTGAAGATGACGTTCCAAATAATACAATGCAACGATAGGATAATGTCAATATCTCTTTGTCAAATATACTATTGTACATGGCCAAAAGTACATTATGTGGACGTGCAAACATTGCACCTAAATTTGATTTTTGATGGGCATTAATATGCCGCTTTAATAGCCTGCACTCTTCTGGGAATGCCTTTCACAATAAGACATGGTCTGGCCAGCAGATGGTGTGCCACCTGATCCCAAAGGTACTGGATGGGGTTGAGGCCAGGCTTCTTCCATACAAGGGCTGTCACTTTTTATCAAATTTATTTTGAACCATTTCAATGCATGGTAAAAATGAACTGAAATATTACATTTGATCTGTAACCATCAGTTTCACTTTTAGATTCTCTGTCGGATCCACTGCATGGCCTTTTGCCCTCAAAAAACAAGTCTATTGTTTTGATATTTTCTACCGTGAAACATGGAAATCTAGTGAGCTTTGCTAAATGGATAATAATGGCACAAAATACTATAAGAAGTAATGCTTTGGATTAAACATGTGAGATGGAAAAACTTGGGATGAAGATAAGGCTGATTGCTGACTCTGTAAAATGCAAATGCCGTACAGTGACTTTAGCTTGTCACTCAAATGAGGCAGCAGAGGCTCAGTAAATGAATGCGACATTAACTCTATCATGTAATTTATTGTATGCATTAATTAGAAAAAATTACGTTTTGGTACGAATTCGTTCGGGAAAACAAAAGTGACAGCCTTATTCCACACCAAACCTCGCCACTGCTACTTCTCCAGTTATCCCTGTACTGTATGTGAACATTTTCGCTAGTCATCAGTTGCAAGATCTGATGACTAACAGGAATTTATTAGTTCTATCATCTACTTTACAGGTGATTAAAAACAAGCTGTAGTTTGCTGCTTTCACTGAAATTTTCTACCCAAATGCTCAGTATACCCCACCTGGCTGTATATGTAAAAAGCTGACAAATCACTGAGCAACAATGCTAGTAATTATCTTAAACATCACCTCTTTCCCAAAACGGCAAATGATTTGTGCAAGTGTTTCTCCGTCACCATGCATTCTCAGTTTTTCATGAGTCTTGCTAGAATATATTAAGAAGAAATGAAACAATCCATCGCGGCTTCATAAATGCAAATAAATATCAATGTTCTAATCCATCACTACATCTCAAAATCATACTTTCATGTTCCTGGAATGCACACAGCTGCTGCCTTCCTCTCTCTCTCTCTCTCTCTCTCTCTCTTGCTCTCTTCTTCACTTCCTGTCTCACTCACACACACACACACAGATATACACACATGCACCATTTAAATATCAATGAATCCTCTCTTTTTATTCTATGCCGTAGGTTCCCAAACAAATAGATTATATCTAGCTGTGTGGCATTTCCCAGGTGGGATTTTCAAGCACTCGAGTGTTGGCCACCTGATGCTCGAGAACATATGAAACGGCTTTTTGTGCATGTGGACGTTGTGCGTGCGCGCGTGTGTGAAAGAAACCCGGCCTTGCTATTCTCTGAACCTCTGAGTCTTTCTCAGTCCTGGTGAGTGTCTCTCCACCCGTCTGAATAGTGACAGTTGTCCCCTGCTGCCTACAGTCGACAGGGCTGAACACCTGTAGAGGGGTGCAAACACACATTTACACATTTACACACACTTGCATGTAGACACGTGTCAAGTCTTGAGGCACTCTTCCACTTCCCAGTTGTCCCCATCTTTTTTCCCTCTCCACTTTTTACCTTCAGTTTGTACCGTTTCGCTTTGTGTCTATATGCTGGTGTCTGAATGTTTGTTACGGTGTAGCAAATGACTTGTCCCCGGCTGGGTGGGTAATTTTCCAGTGGCATTGGTGCTTTCATCCATGCAGTCTCTCAGGGTGCGGTGTTTATGAATTGACATCGTAATCACACCTCTGCCACTTTCTCTCCATCTCCAGCACCTTGGGAGGGGAGGCAGGAGGGTTTTGGGTTTACATGCAGATGCCGAAAAAAAAAGAGATGGAAATCTGTGACAGACTGTTGCAAGTGGGCAGAGGAGTCAACAGCAGAGAATAGGTGTGCGACTGACTGGCAGGTTGGAATTGAAAAAGGACGAACACACTGAGGCCAGAAGAAAGAGAGACGGAGAGGGAAAGCAGGAGACTTGGAATGAGGTTGAGCAAATTGGATGGATATTTTGTTGAATCACATTTAAAGATTTTATCTGTTGCATTTTCATTTAGATAAATGTGTAGAATTTTATGTCAGGCTTATTTTGAATAAACAGAAGAACTTTTATCATCTGTAGCTGTCAATGGACTGTGCTGGTTTGCTGAAAAATACCAGGACCGATTTTAAATGTGTGTGTAAGAACTGCCTGTTTGAGCAAGAAAGTTTGTATTTGGTTCATACGTATATGCATTGATCAATGATGAGTCTCACTTTTTCTGCATCTGTCTGCTGGTGCACGTGCAGGCTGATTTACATACAGAAATGCCCCCAGCTTTCTGTATATGGTCAAACATATCCCTTTGCAAGTCCTAGTAATCAGAATGTAGAGTTACTTTTTGTGGACGAATGCAGCAACAGGGAATAATTGTCATTGTCATTGTCACCAAAGACAATGAGGTTGAGATACTGTACCAATGTGTCCTCAGAGCAGGTGTGTGGGAAAGCTTCCCAGCATAAGTTGGGGCTATGCACTTATGTCTAATTTTACGTGTGCGTTATTGTATTGTCTATTGTGTTGTACGTTTCTACTAATCCACATTACATTTGTTGACACAAAATTAGAAATCACAAAATAATGCATTCCATGCTACGTGGTTTCCCTGTCATGCGAGAATATGGGTTTGTTTGAAATGGTGTACATACTGCATAGTTTCAAACTTTAAAGTTTCAGGGCTGAGAACCTGAGACTGCCACTGTACAAAATGACATTCAGCTAGACCCAACAGTTTTTTCGACACCTGCACAAGTTTCTTTGCCCAAAAATAAAGATCTAGCACTGGGGCACTAGTTTACATTGGGTCACGTTAGCTAATATTTGCAGCCTTTAGATTAGATTTTGCTGTGTAACTGACATTACTTTTCATCACTTGCGCCACTGCTAGAGTAAGTTTTAGCATGTAGCATTATGCCATAGTTGTCACTTTTGGCTGCAGTGGCTACTGTTCCAAAAAAGTTACGTAGTCTTGCTTCAACAGATCCTACTGATATCTTATAACAAACTGCAGATCTCAGTGATACAGAAGTAGAAAAAGGGATTATTTGGCATAATTTTACTCTGAAAGAAATGACTGTTTTTCCAAATAAAAACAGAACTGCTCATCCTCAGCATTGATAGTTTAAATTCTAGTAATCACGCTGACATGGTTGACAGTGGAGTTTGTGCATCTGTAATTTAGGAATCACTTTACCCTTGATTACACATGTCTACCACTGTTGGTTTGTTGGCATGCGTTTTCAGGAGCAGAATTCTGGACCCGATCTGAAATGGACCCATGGAAAACCTACCCAAACCCGATGTGCATAAATTAATTTTCAAAAGAGAGACCTGATCGGAGAGGAACCTGACCACAGCCAGACCTAAACTGAATAGCCCTGAGGATAATTAGACTTGATCCAAAATGCTGTTGACCCCGACAGACCCTAACAGCAGCGGCAGGATGATGTGCTATCAATTAATTCCACCAATTAACCAGCAGCTGCATTGGAAAAGAGCGGCAGTTGGATTAAGTTTGTTTTCAAGTGTGCCATGCCACTCCCAGCTGCTGCAACTGAGACTCCAGTAAAAACCCCGGCTTTGTTAGCTCTTCTTACATTCAGACTTGTTTTTGTCTGTCCTGTATTCTCTCGAGTCTCTGAAGCTGCATGATGAAATACAGAGGTATGGTTAATGGCATCAAGACGCAGACGCAGTGGGTAAGGGATTAAAAACCTTTGCTCTGTGACACTGCAGAGAGCAGATGCCTTTTGATGTGAAAGCAACTGGCTCATACAGTACAGGGAAAGGAATGAAGGAAAATCATAGTTATAATGTCTGACACCCAGATATGCAAAAACTCATAGTTTAAAAATGTGTGCATGTGAAAATTTCATTTTCTCTCCTCTGATCTTTCTCTCTGTCTTCTTCTTTATCTTTATATCTCCAACTTCCTGTGCCACACAGCTGCCTTGTTTGTAATTCACTCCCCATATGTTGAGGGCTTTATTGTTTACCACAGAAGGGAAACTCTTTATTTGAAAAATTTTAGTTATTATGAATCCCGAGTTAGAAGCCATGGGTCATGATTTCCCCTCTCCCAATGTCATGGCCAAAGTGGCAGACAATTCAAGGTCTCCCTGAACAAATACAGTTAATGAAATGTCACTGGGAGGGAAAAGGGAGCGTTTAATAGCTGAGAGGATTTGAGCTGGTAGCAAAAGATTAGGGTGCAGTGTTTTACTGGGCCAAATCTCTCAGAGTCATTCTCTGTCCGCTCTCCTGGGTTTATGGACAGGAAGGTGTGCATAAAGTTACATGGGTGAATGGACACAGGAAGCAAGTGTGTGTCTGTGTGTCTGAGTGTGAGGTTGGATGATATTTGTGTATTTGTATGATGTAGGGTTCAACCGATGCAGGTTCTTCAAGGCTGATACTAATGGTCCTTTTTTATCTGAGGTTGCTAACAGCAGATATTTCATGGTAATATTCAGTGTCCTTAAACTTATATTTAATGTACTCCCAGTGCAACAAAATCTCTTCACCTCTGGTGTAGGCAGAACACAGCCACTGAAAATTAATGGAAAAAATTGAAAATATATAGATAGATAGATTTTTTTAAAACAGAAGTTATAAAAAGCTTTACAGAAAAATAGAGACAGAATTGACAGAAAACACAATATATGGAACACGGATAAATAAATGTAAAGTACAACAAACAAATGAAAAATCATGTAATCGTGAAAAATCCGAGGAAAACAAATTGGTTTTGAGATACTTTTTAAAGATGTGCACTGATCTGCCCACTGGCAGAAGTTCCTGCTCTAAAAAACTTGAGGGGCACAACAGGTCCTATACGTAAATACAGGGATACCTGACCATGTAATGCCTTCAGTGTGAAATGTGAAATTTTGTGTGATGTGTAGTTTTATTAAAAACTTAACTGCAGAGTTCCGGACCAGTTGAAGTTAAGCAAGATTTACTGAAGCGTGTGAAGATGACATTAGTTAGGCTGAAGTAGGTGTGTGATGTTTTCCAATGGTCTTTAGATGGAAAAGCTCAGAATTTGGGGGGGGGGGTCAAAAGTAATCAAAAGATTTTTTACACTTTTACACATTTGGGGCCAGCGGGCCACTTAAACTTGAGTAATTGTGCATAACAGGATCTGGGCCAATGAAAAGAATTTCAGTTTTGTCATAAAACCTGCAGTAACTCATTTTTTCCCCACAGCAGAATCAATCACAATCACAATACTGACATATCAGTTTTTAAGTTGATGTGCTGAAGTACAACATTATCATTTATTTGGGTTGTTTTTCTGACCAAGTGATGAATGTCAGGATGTCCAATATTCACTCTCTTCCAGCTCTAACACCTGGGCCACACCGCTTACCTCTACTTGTGCGTGACGGCTACCTCGCTGAACTGCTGCGGCTCGCACGCCCGTGTCCACACCAGCAGCGTTGCTGCTACTGCCACCCTATCTTTCTACACTGAGTTTGCCCTTGATGAAGGCCATCAATAGTAATAATCTTCCTCCGTTGATGAGCAGTCCGAAAGAAGTGAAGAGTTGCAACCAGAAAGCAGTCACGTGATTTTTTTTTTTACCCTCGTTCAAAGAAGGAGAGAGAGCGAGAAGAGTGCTGGAAAACTACTGCCCTTCACCTAATGTTCTGTGAACTTACTGACATAATGTAGACTCCACTTTCTCCTTTATGCAACTGCTAAAAGGGTTAAAAAAATGTATATTTTTTTCATGTCTGTGACATATTTAGATACGGCTTAGACACGGAAACGACAGTGAAAGGTGTTGGTTATGTAATGTGGCTGGTATGATATCAATATGACTATCAGCGGATCCTTTCACCTTCTCTTTTTGCTGAGGACTGCGCGCCCAACGTGTGAAAAGTAGGCAAAGACCTATAAGCTATCAACTTTGTTGTTGTATTGCACTATATAACTACAATGAAAATGTGTCCTACCCAGTTTGTGAGCTAATTTCTCTCTCGCAGCCTAACTCTGCCACACTCAGATCTACTGCATGCATGGTTTATCACTTGGCAACTGCCATGGTTCACCCTTTTTGAGCCAATGCAGTGCCATTACCAGCACCGGCTGCCAGGGGCAACGGGCCGACTCCACGGGATTGGAATGCAGCCGTGTGTGTGTGTGGTGGACAATCTGTCGCTTGTTTACACTTTATATATCACTCTCTGAGTGCTGTAAATCTCTATCGATGTCTATCCATGACCGTCTCCCTCATGGTTGGATTACATCTGCTTTTTCCTCTCTTTTTGTCCTCTTGTCCCGCTGGATGTGTATCATACTATGAATCACTATGTGGCACACTGTAGCCTCTTCATGAGCAGGTGCTGACTCACTCCCACTTCTGACATCTGTTAAACTTTGACATCCTGCCTGAAATCACAATTGATCTGTATAATGGAAGGCGTGATGCTCCTATCGGTGTGGTGATGTCATGGGAGGAGACACAGATAAACACACAATCTATTCTTGCTGGCTGCCTGCAGGCGGCACCTATATTATTGATCTATTGCTTAAGTATCACTTTTTCCACCATCGATTTGTCCACCTGAAATCTGGCCAACAACCAGGAAAAAAACAACCAGAAATTAAGGCAGAGAGGGAAACGCTTTTGATCCAGGCTGCTAAATATCGTGTGCTTTCTTAACAGGCACACTTCACAGGTCATTGAGAGGCCAGGGCTGTTATCATGAAAAAGCTTGCTTCTCTTTCGGAGCACCATCTTATCAAACGACAGCGATGGCTCCAACAGGAAAATCAATGCCTTTCCACCCCCATCGGGACGAGTACCTCTAAAAGCATTTTCTATCCTGCTTTTCAGCTGCATTTATTAATCTTTCAGCAGCCGACTCTTGTCTCCCTCTCTATCTTAACATCTGGGATGAGGCTTAAGTGGTTCTGAGCTCCCCTCACTCTCCTACCAGCAAAAATGAGGAGCTCACTGAAACCGGGTGTTTTTCTTTTTAGGGGCAGAGAACTGAGCTTTTGCTACGGATATCGATGGTGTAGATTGTTTGCTAATTGTTTCTAATTTTAGTACTGTACTTGATGAGGACAGGCAGTGGGGAATTGCCACTTCTGTGTTCAGTAAAATGTTTTTATTAGGAAAAGTGCAAACAAATATAGCTGCTGTATTGCTGTTCGTGCCATGAAGAAAATATAGACGCTGATGAATATTCAAAAACATTCCTCGTTCTGTCTCCTTCTGGCTCGTCCAAAGTAACTCAAACACTTGTAAATTAGGAGATTTTTCCAACCTCCACTTCTCTTGATGACCCATTAATAGAGGCAACTGGATAGGTCTTTGAAATATTGTGTTCAACCTGTCATGTCTTTTCAGTTGTGAAGGAAGGCGGAAGAAGGAGAGAAGCATTTAAGAGTGTCTGGCTCTAGGCCCAGACAACTAGCTATGGGCTGTTTGTCTATGTTGACTGATTCAGCCGTTGATTGAAGTATTATTTGCAGTTGGAGTAAGAATGAGTTGCAGCAGACTGTGTGGAATATGAGGGATTTTCTCAGCTGCTAGCTCAGGGGTAGGGCTAAGAGTCAAAATAATCCCTCAACAAGTGCAATATGAACGAAATCCTCGCGGGGGAAAATCCCATGTTTACTTAGACATACAATTCCACCACTTCCATTACTGCAAAGGCTTTTTTGGAATGGACATGGTGTTTTTTTTTTTTTTTTTTTTTTAATGATCCCTTCCCCCCTGACCAGTGCTGTTTGATATTTAACAATTTGAGGAGGACTGTGAAAATGTATGAGTCAGAGACTGCAGGTCTGTTTGCACTTGTGGATATGATAATTCACACATACACACACAAACACACACTTTCTTGTATTGCTATTGGTCTGAGGGTCCTCCACTGACTACATTCATTCCCAAAGCCATACATATTCCCAAAGCCTAACTTTAACCATCATTACTGCTCTGTAAACTCAACACCTACAGTAATTGTAACATGATATACATACTCCTAATGTTCAAATATAACACAATAACCTGGCACAAAGATTCACAAACATATCTTCATTATGACTGTCTAAACTTCTATTGTGTTTTCTAAAACAGTAGTGTGTAGGTCATAGCCCACGCCTACGCCAACATAACACATTCAACTTAAAAAATAAGTAACTAAATGAAAAAAACAGTGTTGCAACAAGAAACTACAATTGAAATTAGTAAAAGTGATTATAAAATAATTTTTTCAAGAGCAATTTGGACTTGTTTAGTACGGGGGAAAAACGATACCTTTCCTGCATATAACAGTTAGCCTACCTGTACAACTTGTACTTCGTTTGGTAGTGCTAGTTACTATTGCAGTAGTAAAAACCAAAGATTTATGCTAATCTTGCAACCATTTAAGGTGTCACTATGTGTAAAATGAGCTTGTATGATGCCTCATCCAACCACCACCATATTGTTTATAGCTTTTACTTGTTCCGTACCGTCACAATGGAAGACTGGGCGAAAAGCCTGCCATCATAAATTGTGAATCCGCCCACCTATTTTTATGCACATTTTCAATTTGTGCAGAAAAAACTATGATTGGAAACACCAAAAATCAACATTATAAAATGGTTTCATGATTGTATAACATCCAATTCAAAGAATACATTTTGAATTATGAGGCTGAGTATGATGTTGGACCAGTTGTTAGATTTTATTTACTGGAGATGATCGAATGACTAAAGAGACCAACACAGTAAATATAGTTGAATGAGTGTATATTGGAAAACCATGGATACATTACAACCTGCTACCCTTTAAATGGGTTGTAAACATTGGTTTAAATTCACAGGAAAAGAATAAAGAATAAAGAAAAATGTAACCGAAAAAGACTAGAAAATTAAGAAACAAAAGACACCCCCGGGGGACTTAATTTGGTCTTTATGGTGTTTGCGCACGCTATTCAATTTATGAAAGTCTCAGCCCTTAGTCTCTTTTTCCCTGTGCAAAGTGTTTAGGAGAGCAGGTGAGTGGGAATTTGTCCTATACCTCTGGCAGTTACTGCAGCTCAGAGTCCATCCGAGGTAGTTCAGGGTCTCTTAACTTCAGTACTCAGCCCATTGGACCCTGGTTTGAGGGGCTTGCCCTCCTTGGATGGAATCTTCTGTCAATCAACACTTATCAGAATGGTTGACAAACTTTAACATTTTAGTGAAACTGGAATCCACAAATATTTTTGCAGTTTTATTGGATAAAAGACATGCAATGGGTTATCAAAATAACTTTGTATTGTAACATTTTTAAAGAACATGCTTACCTTGTTTATATAGAAGTGGACTAAAAAAATATCACAAAATTGAATGAAAACAAAATAAACTTCTCAAAATTCACAAATCTGTCTCGAACTCGGATCTCACTTTGGAACCAGCTAACACGTTTAAATTTCAAGTCTTTAAGAAATGTTTTTTCTGCCACTTCCGCCAATCCTGTCTGGGCCATACTTCAAGCAGAAGGTGACAGCCGCCGCAGTGTTTTCTTCCATTTCCTCCATGGTCCTCTGGACACTGTCAGGAATATTTGAAACTGTAAATCTATGGGGAATATAGGATATGATAGGATGAAGTAAGCCGTAAAACGTTAAGTTGCAGATATTATCAAGGGCCATTCACATTTAACAGATTCTTCCGTGTACTGTACATGCTTTGACTCCTCAAAAGTTAAAGAGATTTCAACTTTGGATGCTGTTCACAAACAGCGAGCAACTGGTTAAATTCTGACAGAGAACGTGAATGCCAGCAGCTCCCTTTGTCTTATAGACCTAAAAGAATGTACAAGACATCTATCCAGCATGTTTACACTAGAAAACAATTCACAACAGTGCACTGAAAATCTGACATTTGTTGACACTAGGCAACACCTAGGATATATCCTTTTGACCTGTGACCACAGTGAAGAGACGGAGCTATGTTGAAATTCACCATGATCTCAATTATCAACAACCTGTGGATACAAAAGGGAAAGGATTTAAATGGCCAAATAATACCGTTATGATATTATGAACTGGTTTTAATCATTTGTGTTAAAAATAAGCACGTTATATGTGATGCAGATGTCACACTGGTTCTACTTGTGGCGCTAGATGGAAGGTCATGGGTTCACCCAAACTGCCAGTTTCATTGTCTGGCAACACAAATGATATCACACAATTTCAAAGGTTAAAACGACCACCACCACTGTTTCAACATTTTCGGCCTGGTGTTGATGCTAAAGGGCAGTAAGGATGTGAATGTCTAGAAAAATCTCTAAGCAAGCTGTTGTGGGTGTGTACACAAAAAGGTGGGGGAAGAAAAAGACTAAAACAAAAACAGACAAGTTAGTGCAGTTGCAATATATCATTAGATGTTGCCATAAGCGATTTTCTGGGATATTTCACACTATGAATTACACCGGTCTGTAATAATTTTGCGATGAGTTGGCAACATCAGCACATATTTGCAAACATCCTCAGTTCCACCTGGTTAAAGATAGACGACTTCATCAACTTGCCTGTGACACTGCATCAAGTGACAGGTGTCACAAGAAACGATTCATTTAATTTCAAAGATGCTTTAGTAGCTATTTTATTTTATCTCTCATTGCCATGATTACCTGGCGTAGATGACAGGCAGTGAGTGCCCTGTTCAGAAAGCTGAGCAGCAGTCCCCGGCAACTACTTTATATACAGTTTAATATGCAGGGACACCAGATAAATCTGAGGGGTCGTGAGATGATTAATGGGAGAGGAATGAAGAAAAAACAAAGGTCTGATGCACAAATCCGTTTTCGCTTTTTGGTCTATTTCTCTAATCTTGGGTTTTGGGTGAGAAATTGGATCATTTGACAATTAATGGAAATGTAACCATGCGATAAGTTTAGAGGGAAAAATCAATATTTGGTGAAGCTGTTAACAACTCATAGACAACTGAAATGTGACCCCAACTCCACATTGATTTTTATAAGACGCAAGAGGCCAGAAAGGTTGGAAACCACTGGTTTAATGTTTAACATTGCGTTGTATTTTAAAAGTGTGTTATATTATTCACTGTGTAAGACTTGCATCTTAAAACTAACTAGTAACTAAAAGTGTTGAATTAATGTAGTGGAGTAGAGAGACAATATTTGCCTCTGAAATATAGAAGAGCGGAAGTATAAAGTAGCAGAAAATGGAAATACTCAAGTCAAGTACGAGTACCTCACAAATTGTATTTGAGTAAATGTACTTAATTACTTTTACACCACTTTTAGTAAATACTTATTAAAACAAAATAGTACCAAAGGAAGGAGTGGTCTGAGAGCAAAGTAATGCCATGAAAATGAAAAGTATCTGGCTTTAGAGGATATGAAGGGGCATATAGGTTTGTGGTTTAAATGCAGTACATTTTGTGTCTGTTGTGCTGCTGCTTGGCTCCGCTGTCGGGGACTGCTGCTCAACTCTCTCAACATGGGTGCTAGCTGCCTCTCATCTACGCCAGAGTCTTTGAGGAGTCACAGCTTTCTGCATCCCCAGAACGTTTTTTCATGGCATGGACGTCCTCGCGGATTTCCATAAGAATTTCCATAACTTTTCTCTGAAAAAGTTTAAGATGATGTCCAGACATTGAACCTCGGTCACCTGACGTCATAACCTACATTGAACCAACTATCAATGTCTAACGATGTCGGTGGCCAGCTGGGTAGGAATTAAAGGCATTCATAGTGTTACAAGGGGTTGTAACAAAAAAAATTACAAATTTATATACAAATGCTGTCTCATCATCTGACAAGCACGTCGTTTAAAGTATTCTGACACTTTCAGAATGAATCTCACCAGTTAGGAACCACTGGTCTAAAAGAGCACACACCTCAGAAGGACTTTCAGGTGGACTATAAGATCCTGACTCAATGCAGTGCTTTCTTACCGAAGTAGTACATCTCCCACAGTTTGAACTGTTTTCCTATGCTGTTTAATACCAGTCATATTCTGTATCAGAGTTCCTCTCACACAGTTTCCATTCAAATCAGTCCTGCTCCTGTCTGATCTCAATTTGATATTATTACCAGGAATATGGATGATTATGCCTGCGGTGAACCCCATCTGGAGTCATTTTCATTCAGTATAAAATTACATCTACATCTAGCTATTCTGTGACTTCTTGTAACAGTGTACCTCTCCATCATTAGCTCATCTATTCATTTTTTGTTTGTTTGTTGTTTGAGTGCCAAAGGTGTAAATGATCAAAAATTAGGTTTTGTGCTTATTAGGTTTAACATCTTCACATTTGCCAAATGTGACAGGCATGTCTGAATTTGCTGCAAGTGTGAAGCAGCAGGAATGTTCTCTTCATTTGCCCCAATGTTGCTTGTTTTTTAAATAGGGTGCTCTACTAGGTCACTGTTGTGTTGTTTAAAATACTGTGGCCGTGGCAGCAGTGACGTGACGAGGATTGTGAGGGTGTCTGGGGGGTGGCAGTCGTGCTTTCAGTTTAAATGCTGCAGGGCCCCGGGAATAGACGCTCACGTTCACAGTGTCTTTCCGTGTTGGGCAGGACAAGCTGTTTTGTTATTGGCCGACTAAAAATAAAAACCTCTGACCTTGACTGGCTACTGATGGCAGAGTGAAGAGGAGAGATGATGAGAGAGATAGTGAGCCTGTGTGTTTTTGTGTCTCTGACGGGGAGATAGAGAGAGCAAGGAAGTGGACGAGAGAAAAGCATATGAGTAAGCATTAGATGTGGCAAGAGCAAAACAGATGGGTAGTCATTTAGGGGGAATATACTATAGAAAAAGGTTTAGAAATATTATATAGATACTGTACATCACAGAATTGTGAGACTTTTTAGAATTGCAGTTCAAACTTTTTTGGATAAATTTGAAAGGACATTCTTCCCTCCATTTTGGCCTTGCATCCACACCAAGCTAGCATTTTTTCCTTCTGCGAAAATGTGCTTTTAAAAACGCTCTCCAGAATACATGACGTTAAAAATGCTGGTCCTTATTTTGCAGTTTGCACAGAGAGAACAGAAATGTATTCAGTGTGACTGTGCATACCATACATGATTTGCAGAAGATAAGAAACCAGCTCTCTGTGGTCTCCAACCCTTTCCTTGAAGTTACATAAATAACAGCTCTTAAATCTACATATTTCTTTGATCGATGTGAAAATCATTAAGCTTCTTCTAGCGATGGCTACCAGAGCCTCTTTGTCTACCGCAAGTGACGTCAACAAGGTGGACACGTCCATTGCTACTTGATTAAGGCAAAATAACCTCCAAGTACAAGCAGGAAATAGCTGACATGAAGTAGATGTCTGACTGAAAAATGAAGGGATGGCAATTCAGCCTAATTATCAGGCTACTGTCTCGTGGAAAAACAGTTAACCTTCACACCTTACTTTACAGGTACTGTAGCCTTTATGAGCTGCAAACTAACCCTTCGTTTATACTAAAGAATCAGAAAAATATGTCACTGATGGCGCGTAATTTGTCTGTTTTCTTATACTAAGATATATGACCAATATATGACCTGATGATGTGTGTTTACAGTGGGAGGACATTGCAACCCTATTGACAGACAGAACTTCCATATTGGACGTTGGACTTCATTCATTTGTGTAATCTGTGTCTAGCAAATATAGTATGATGCCTTTTAGGAAAAGATGGTGATTATGACGAATAAATTATGGTTAGCTTCATACCCTTACACTTTCAACTACACTACACTCCTCTACATACAAGGCACAATACATCCTGCATGGGTTCTCAATGTTGTCACTAGATTGTGACCCGTGGAACTGTCCAACGTAAATTTCATTCTGGGCTGGACATTTTGCGACTAATACACTTAGTCTATTGTACATTTCAGTTGTGTGCTAGTATTGGCCAGCAGGCCCAGTAGTCTAATGTTAGTACATAGAGAGCTGATAGAGATGAAGGCAGCTGATCAACCCGGGAGCCGTAAAGCTGAGATCACATTCGAATACACATTCAAACACTGATGCTTCTGCTCTAGAAATGCACTGTGGGTCTGTACAGCCTGTACCTGTCTTCCCAGCACCGTGCAGGACACAGAGCATAAGGGGAGAGGTACAAATGGTATTTAAAGCCTGACTGACAGCACCAGAGGAAATACACAAAAGACAGCAAGGGAATAGAAGTGAAACACGGAGTAATGTAAAAGGAGTATAGGTATGGCAGAGAGGGAGAGCGGGGGAGTCTGTACAATACGATGAGGAACACATTAACAGGGAATATGCTTTTCACAGTTTCTTTCATGTTGCAAACTGAGGCCTACAATGTAGCTTATTCTTGGCTTTTTTGCAAATTTGTAGCAAATGCAGCTTTCAAAGTCAATGCAACTGGGTTACTGTGGGACTTTAATGATGTCATTTGTCTCCTGTCATCAGTGACAGGAAAAGAAATTTGCCATGGTGCTGTTTACGAAGGCTGTACAGATGTTGGTTAAAGTTTCATGGCTTGTGATTAACATCAGAAAGATTCATTGGAGCCACTGCATCTTTTCCTCCTGTTTGTGAGTTTGTGTGCAGATGCAGTGCTCATGTGTGCCTGGTTGTGTTTGCGAATGCCTCCACACTGATATGTCATAAATTGAACCAACATGGCAGAGCAGTGGTACATGTTTGGATTTTGGCGACACTCCGATAGTGGTAAAACAATTATCACCCTTCCTGTCCCTCCTCACACACAGCCAATCATGTCATTTCCACTCCAGTAGCACATTATTACAGAACGTTGCCAGCTGCTTGGTGTATTTACCCTCTTTTTGACATCTTTAGAACATTGGGAACAATCTTTCATTAAAGTTGAAACACCTGCCAGAGCAGGGAAACATCTACATTCAGCTAAGTCAAAGGGGGATTTATTTTCCAAAGCGAGAACATTTAAAATGATTGGAGGCTAAATGGAGAATTTCTTTTTCTGTACAGTCTGACTTTGTGATGTGAATAATGTCAGATTAAAGGGTCAGCAGGAAATTTACAAGGAATTGACAGTTTCTGTGATGATATTAGCAAGAAACCTGAAACCACTCCATTACTTTCTAATCTGAGGCATGCTGAACTGCTTCATTGTCCTTACATTCTTCCGATTTTTATGCTAAGGGAGCGGAGTGGACTCATCAAATACAGTTAAACAAGGGTCCTGTTCTAGCTCTCAGTCATCTCTTGGGGACTAAACAGCAGAAATGTGCTGAAGCAAATGAGCAAGCCTCCACTGCGCAAATGACCGCTAGACTAATTGGCCGGCTGTGAACGTTAATGTGAAACCGTGCGGTTCTCCTCCTTTTCCTCAATTGAACCACCAACCCCCCCCCCATAATGGAATTAATGGAAAAATAGAAAATGGCCTGGTTTGAGAATTAAGGAAATGTGATATGTGGTCTACAGTAATTAGGGCCTACTGAGTGACTGTGAGCGCTTAGTGTGAGACAATTCCCATGTGGACAAGCTATAATTATGATGGGATTTCTGCCTCTTCTTCCTCCCCATGATGAAAAGGTTTTATTGTTCCACTACTTTAAAAAGAGGAGGGGAAAGGAGGGATCAGCATGAGTTGATGAAAGGAGGCTCTCTGAAAAGTGCCGCCACTGCAAAAAGAGCTTCATTTCATCTCAGCACAGCACCATCACTCTCTCACTTTTTGTCTTTCCTCTTCCTCCTTTCTCTGGCTGCCTTTAACTCCTGGAGACATACAGTTGAGCCGCATCAAAAGCTGTATAGAAAATTCACAGGAAGGTGTATGAAGATTTTTTTGTCAATGCACTGTGATCTCCTGGGATGCGGTCCACAATGGGTGTCAGCGCTGCTTAGAATGAGACAGCTGCACATTGTGTTGTTTTGCTGAGCTTTTAAGAAATGTTTGTGCGAGTGTGGGTTTATGTGTGTCTGAGCTGCTCTGCATTATAGTGCACCGCTTTTGGCCGACAGCCTGTCATTTCTTATGGGAGGCTGCCTTTCCCTCTGTGGTGTCTCTTTCAAAAAGGGCATCGTAATCCGGCCTACTTGCCGTCCCAACTGCATGAAAGAGCTAAAGTCAGAGAGAACTTTGCCAAAGCCTGACAACGTTATCTACATTCAAAGCCCTAGTCCACACTACAATCTGAACAAAAGCCCCTGTGCTTGACAAACTACACTACCCAGAAACCTTTTAATGAGTAGACGGGCAGAGAGACAGCAGGAGCCAGCCAGGCTCTACCAGCAAGCTGAAGTTCAGCATCTGGACCAGAGCAATGTTTACAGAGTATATTATAGAGACAAGCATCATTACACAGGAGCCATAATTGAGTCAGCCACCTTAAATGACAACTCTTGAATATGGGGCCATTCCTGCTACTGGCTGCACTGACTTGCAGCATCCTCTCCTGTACAGTATGCATACATTTCAAAAGTGTTCCTAATGACATTTTCTTTTTGGCTTGCAGCAGCCAAGCATGTTCTGTTGTTGACCGGATGTATTGACCAAGTGAAAGTTAACAGAGAAAGTTAATGTGGCTCATGAAAGGCACAGGGCAAAGTCTGTGGGCTGCAGAGGATGGTTCGCATTTCAAACAGGGAATGCTGGCGTGTTGGTTCATGTGTTTGTGTGTGTCGGTGTGTACTCGTTCTTATATGCCGGTGGGGACTTTAACCTGAATGCCCACTAACCCATGGGGGCTCGTGTCACCATGGGGGAAAAAAATGTAGGTCCCCGTGGGTAGAGACTGCTTTTTGAGGGTTAAGACTTGGTTTTAGGGTTAGAGGGTTAGAATTAGGTTTAGGTTAAGGTAAGAGGGGATATCCACAGGGACAGTGGGACAAGTCTCTGTGTGTTTGAGAGCATGTGTGTGTTAAATGTGTGTGTGTGTGTGTGTGTGTGTGTGTGTGTGTGTGTGTGTGTGTGTGTGTGTTTGAGCAAGGCAGAGGCTTTTTGTAATGGAAAAGCAGGGTATAAATCTAAATATGATGAGGGAGATGGTTAACAGAACAAAACTAAAAGGGTTCATGGGTCCATTTATTCTCCCCAGACAGTAATGAGAGGATGGATTCACTGCCTGAGATTTACTGTATGTCTCTGTGTGAGATGGAATTACAAGCAATAGAGATCATATTCGTGCTTTTTTTCCAATTAATTCGTCTGCACCCACATATTCTGGTTTTGTAACTGGTCTGCATTTTGAGTCAAAGGCTAGAAGAACACAGATGTGTTTTTATATTTCCTAATGAAGCACAATGCTGGCTGAGAAAATCGTGTCATTCTTGTTCTCGCACCCCCGGTAACCCACATTGATGTTGGAAAAGTAACTTGCACCTAATTACCGATGAGAGAATATGTCCGTTTATATGTGATTTCCTCTACAATCACACAATTTGACATAAACAAGCAAGAAATAACATTTAAGTCATGGTTGTTTTGCAAACTGGTCTATAATAAGCTAGCTTTACTTAATTTTTTACATGCATCACAAACAAGGTGTCATTGTATTCCCACATGACTGCACTTGACAACATTTGACATGTTTACAACTCTGCTCAATTATCTAGATTACATCTTTCTTGTTGGTGTCAAGTGGGAACATGATTAATAGAAGACTGAAGTACGGTAAAGGCAGTCACCTGCTGGTTTGTGAGGAAACCTGTTACGTAACTGTCACTAAGTGCTGATGAATGATAGGTTTGGAATCAGAATGAAATCAGAAGTAATGGCTGTTTTAATTAAGTGAATAGTGTGGCACTTTGTATTCAGGTTTTCAGGTTAGTGTGGTTTTATTAAAGGGCTTTGCTGTAGGCTCTGGTTGTTCTTTATTGAAATGGTTTCAGATATAACATGACATTTTTAATTGGAAATTTAAATCGTGCTTGGAGTCAGATTCATTCCCACTGAGTCAGAACAAAGACACAGTACACCGCCCAACTTGAACCCACTGTGAGAGGCCTTATCTGTACTAATTAAGCACGATAAAATTTACTTCAAACTCGCTCCATGTAGCAGAGCAGGTACCAGCCAGGGCAGTCACAGCAGTCTTCTATAGCTGCTTAACTCCTCCTTCCACAGGAGATCAATCTTAAGAGATCTGAGCCCTGACTGCTGCGATAAAAACCTTTCTTGGTGTCAGAGCTATGACTTTGACCCTCTGCTCATAGCGGATGTCTGTTCAACGCTCTATCTCACTTCTTGTCTTCTCATCGTGACTGAAAAGAGAGGAGGATGGGGCGTATTTATCTCCTCAGGGGACAGATGAGGGCTTTTGTGCCAGGGTTGGTGACACCCAGTGGGACCGAGGGACACGCCTGCCCGATGCCTTATCAGACCAAACACGTCCTCCACATTACCACTCTGGAAACAACCAGCAGGCCAATTTTAATACTCCCCTGCCTGACCTGTAACTGTTTGATTACTGATGGCTGGTGGGTCATTAAAAAAGAGGAGAAGATGGACGAGGCCGTTAAGCAGGGGAAAGTAGAGAAATGTGCCCAATTGCTCTTTTAAGTAGATGTTACTACAGACTGCCACAAAACAACAGTGAAGGGTATTTTGAATCTGACTCAGATCGATGTTATGCAGTAAAAGCACTTCAAAGGACAGCATTGGCTTCATTGGAAGAGAAATATGTTTTTATCATTATTTTATGGCTTTTTTGCTTTGCGTAATAGTCAACACTGAGTCACAGAGAGGGAATGACATGGGCACCAACCTATATCACTTGTACATCCAGCCGTTTCATAAACATTGCTCCCATAGGAGCAACTTCCAGCTGTATAGTGCTGCTGGTAGAGGCAAAATTTATCTGTCCTTAAGTATGCGTATACAGCCACACGAGAGCTTTAGTGTTTATCATATTTAAAAACTCTATGTAATGTTAACCCTTAAATGGGCAAGGAACGGAGATAAATGAGAAAAATTATTATTCCAGCTCATTAGGGCTTAATAACCCAAAATAATGATTTTTTTTTTCTCAAAAATGTGACTTATGTTTTATTTTACATTGTGTGTCTCTGAGATATATTGCCCATGTAGGGTAAAGATTTGAAAAAAGAGTGAAATTATCAAGTATTTGAAACAACTTTTAAACATTATTATTTGTGAGGTCACAAAAATTCAAATGTCAATATTTCATTATTATATACTTAAATACGTAAGTGCATAGCAAATGACTTTTTTTCAGAAAGTGCTAGAGAAGGATTGAGACGTAGAGAGTGACTTTTGAAGGCAGAAAGGAATTTAAGACTAAATTCACAATAAAACTTTAATCTTCTGTTTACTCTTGGCTTTAAAGGTTCCAAAAACCTTCGTTGGGCCAATCCCCAATCAATGTTTCCCACTTAAACTGAGGCACATAACAGTCTAAAAAATGTCTGTGTCTCCTCAGGTACAAGAAACATTCAGGGATAACTGATTATAGGTTGCTCTTGTGGCACCATTTAAAGCCTTGCAACAGTTTCTCTTTGCTCCATCATTTGAACACTCCTCGTGAAAACAGTATTGACCCTGTTTTACAGTAAGAATCGAGTAAAACAAACCACCATGGGTTTGTTTGTTGCTGCCCCTCCTACTCACCTGCAGTATTGCTTACTAGTTTGTCTGGTGCTGGTAGCATCTACAGCTTCAGTGTTGTTTCACCTAGGAGGTCAACAGTGCTCCATTACTGCAACAATGCTTCTCTTGGATCCATTACAGGCACCAAACTATGGACATGCGAGTACAAAAACACACACCTCCATACACACATACGCCACTAAGATGCTTTAAAACTCCCTGGAGAATTGGCTATGATTATTGTGGTTACCATGATTGCTATCATCGTCTGCCATCTCGGCCATTATCAGTAGAGCATTTCCCTGTGTGCTCCTTTCAGCTCAGCGCTCTGTTTACCCTAATGTGAGCTGGGGGGAAACATAGCAGAGAGGCGTCGTCCATAAACACCTTGTTATCTCTCGCTCTTTCTCTAATTTTCTCTGCATTCTATCATTCTTTCTCATTTCCCCATGTCTCGAAGGTCAGTGTCGGACCGCGGCCCTCTGGCTGAAATAGAAGAAAGCACAGGTTGTGTATTTGTTTGTTTTGGAGTCTGATTGTTAGTCAGCATTCAAAGTTGTGATGATGCCTGCTTTTGCTGGAGTTATACAGTTTTTCATTAGTTTTATTTGCCTCCCACCACCTCTGTAAAAAAAAAAAAACATGGCCCCAACCTATTTACACTGAATAAGGTGCCGAAAAAGTGGGATGAAAATCCTTTCTGCCAGGGATGCCCGCGTATTTCTGCTTTTTGACTCCGATTTTATATTATCCGTCTCTCTCTTTGTTCTCCCCCTCATCTGCATGAGGCAGCCTTAGCCAAAGCAGTCAGTCAATTCCGCACAAATGGGATTCTTACAGTCCAAATAGAGAAGATTGAAAACGAGGGGCACGTATTTGAAGGATGTTAAACATGTCACCCAGTTAATGCTTCTTCAATCAGAAAAAAACAGAGCGATTCCAAGTCATGTTAAAACTTGATTTCCTGGAGTACAGTCTCCAGCTGCTCTGTCAGGTATAGGCAATAACTTCCTCTGAGCTTTATTGCTGGTTAAATATATGCAACTGAGGCCTGGATCAAAAGGAAACATTCGCATATCTGTGATTTTATGAGCACGAAAGCCTGAGTGATTCCTGGGTAATGCTTACTGTCGGCTCAGATGAAGAACCAATCATCTGCCTTTGTTATCTGAGGGCTGAATCCAGTACTTGTTTTCAGCAAAACTTGTACAAACCTGCAGGAAGTTCTGCGCATGAGTGGGTGGACTTGTCTCACACGGTCAAGATAACTTGTGCGTGTGTGTGTGCAATCTGTGTGTGTATGTTTGAGTCACACCCCACAGTGACATTTAATCAGACTGTGATCCGTCATGTTATCCCCCTGTCAGTCCTCGAGACACGCACGTCAGAAAGAGCAGGATGTGTGTAAGACTGTCTGAATGTTACATTGCGAGAGGTGTGAATCGGCCGTGCCACAGATAATGCCTGGCTTGTGTTGTCGTGTCATTGCCTCGTGCTGTCTGAGCTGCTGTTCCGTATGCACACACACTTCACTTCCCTCCAACCTTTCTTGCCCAGAGCTTTTATCAGCAATTCATTTCCCAGTATCTCAGCCATCAATCATTCCAGCTTGTCCTCAAATGCAGCCGTCACTCCTAAAGACGAAGAGAGGGAGCGATGTATACACAAGGAGACACAAGCTCAGACAGGCAAAGACAGAGGGGAGCTTTTTAATTAAGATTGCAATCGACAGGCACTTTTAAGAGATGAAACTTTACCTCATTTTTGTAAGTGTCTGATCCTGGATTGACTGTGCTGTGGCTGGCCCTGGGTCCTGTTTGTCTTTACAACTCTGATTGACTCACAATGAGGTCCGCCATTTTGGATGTTCAGTTTAAAGGCTAGTGTTTCTCCAGCATCAATCCATGTTTTCTTTTTCTTTACTTTATTTGTCGTTAGCTTTGGGCACCCTTCTTTTCTTTGTGTTTTCATTCATGGTGGCTGTTGCTGCTCATGGTGACTACCCAATTCTGCTTCTGCTTATTCCCAACATACCAGGAAATTAAGGAAAGGAGCTTCCTACCACATCTAACAGTTTCCTTGAGTAACCCAGCCGTTACCCTAACAGTGCAGGTGAATTTCATCTGAAAAAGGAGCAGAAGTCTTTTTCTTGAAGGTTAGTCAGCAAAGTGCGGTAAAAAATGGGGGCGCAGAGCTCATGGGAGAAATACTGAGCATCTGATCTGATGACGGTATAAACCGTCACTCTGGGAGCCTGGAGCACACACTGGCCATGAACTACATTGTTCTCACATTCAGAACACTTGTGTGCTTATTCAGAGCATCACCCTTGCAGAGCAGTGAAAGCGCTCTTTTGACTCTGGATGCAGGGAGGAGGAAGAGAATAACCCAGTGTTTACAGGGGGAGTGAATGGGTCCCTGCTACCCTTATCAGCTGCTAGTAAGCCATTTGCTAACAGTAGAAACTGACTTTCTGTGTCTACTAAAATGTAACTTCAACTCAAAAAGGGACATGTCTGTCCCTGAAAGCATATTTGGGGTGCTTTATATTTGGGGGAAGGGGGGGGGTATATCATTTAAATATAGGAATAACATAACACATTGGTAAACAATCTCTCTTGGAAGATTTGTAGTATTGCACTTGGTTCAAACCCTGGCTCCTTCTTCACCTCTGCACGCCTGCCCACTGCCTTGCAAAGTGGATGTGAATGTCAGATTGTACGCATTTTGGCCAGAGAAGACCGAAGGTTTGAAAGAGGAGTGAAAGAGGCCATCTTTGTCAATCTGGAACAACCGTCACTAAACAGAGGAGGTGGCCTGAGTCACCCCCTGTCAGCCACAATGCAGTTCTAAATTCACTCCCCAGACAGCTGAACACCCATCCACACCAGGACTCATGTGACCTCAACGACTCACATGATGGCAGGATGCGTCAACGACTCACTTGTCACCCTATAGACCCTCCAGGTGTTAGCAACCGTCCGCACCTTGACCCATGTGATCCTAATGACTCAAATGATGACTGGGAGGGTTAACGACACATATGACCTCAACGACTAACATGATGGTAGGGTGGGTCAACGACTCACTTGTCACCCTAACGACCCTCGAGGTGTTAGCACCCATCCACACCTTGACCCATGTGATCCTAACGACTCACAAGTGTTGCTGATCTCACCAGAGGATAAATACCTGGAAGTCCTCACTAGTCAGGGGGAACTGAAGAAGCCTTTCGGGTGAGAGGCGAAACGTCATCAGGAACTTCAAGCAAATCCCGTTGCCTTCGCATAGCACTTACAAAGTACCATGACCTGGATGACTGAGAATCTTCACAGACACACTTTCAAGAACTAAAATATTTCTATGGTAACAACTAGTCCTAGCCTGCCGGATTTAGCTCATTTGTTTTTACTGCCACAGAGGAGATTATTGTCATCTGCTTCACATGTTCCAGCTGTTCCAGTGAGTGTTTTCGACCTGCAGATTTTTTTTACTTGCCACCCACGCATTTGAGAAGGCTCTGACAGCTTTGGAACCCTCAGAGTGTTTGTGCATTATTATTGCTTGGATCCTTTTAGGTTATAAGATGGAGAGAGAGGCCTTCAGATCATCACTAAAGTAAAATTATGTTGAGATAATAAAATGGTGGAAAATCAGATTCTCACGGTGTGCAGTGGTCACATTTCAAAGGAAGACAGGCAATTTGAATACACCTTTGAGTCGTTGCTGTCCTTCAGCTGGTGATGGTGTCAGCCTGCATAATGACAACGGAGAGATCGCTTTCATCTGTTTCCATTTGTTCCTGCTCCCTCATTCTTAGTGTTATTACAGTGGCAGCCCATTGTTCCCCTTCATCTCCCTGTTTGCTTGATTTTTTTGGTCTTAGAGATCTTTTAAGTCTTTGTTCCCACTGTTGCGAGACATTAGGTTTTGATGTCAGCAGCTACTGCATCTGTGTTAGAGCACTTCTGCAAAACAAATAATGTTCCGTCTGAGTTTCTCCTGGAGTTAAGTTAAAAACAGAAGGAAACTTCAAATTTCAATGTTATCAACAACTCTCTTGTATTACTATACATCAATGCTTTTGTTATATTTTCAAATATTAACTTATCTCCATCACTGGTGCTACACAAAGGAATTGCTACTGTGTTTTCACTACCCTGATTGTTGATTTTTTTTTTTTCAGTCACACTGGCAGACATACAGTCATGTAATTTCAGGTGTATTTGAGCTCTTGTCAACCAGGGATTTAAACACATTCATTTTAGCTATTCAGCTATTTTAGTTCTATTATCAGTAAGTAACTTGAAATAATGACTGCAGCTACCATTGAGGACATTGAGGTCATTTCCTCTGCATTTCTTTTTTTATGCCTCCATGCTGGCGACAGCCGTGGCTGGAGGTAGCATGTTTTTGGTTCGTCTTTCCGTCTGTACCTCAATACATCCCATTCTCATGAACGTTATATCCCAGGAATGCTTTGAGGGAATTTCTTCAAATTTTGCACAAATGTTCACTTGGTCTCAAAGATGAGGTGATTAGATTTTTTGAGGTCAAAGGGTCAAATTAATTGTGACATCATAGTGTTCTGCAAAAACCCTTTTTTGGCCATTATTCAAAGCCATAAGTCAGGAACAGAAGGGGAGATTGTGATAATATTTCCTTCAACTTGACTTGTTGGTGGAGGCATACAACCGCGTGGCGGTAATTCTAGTATTCCATCATATTTCACTCCAAGCTTGAGTGTTATGGCCATTTGTCCCACAAATCATTTAAATTCAAACTGCAGCAGTGCAATCCATTCACCTCACTGACATACAGCCAAGCTGTATCAATAAACCACACCACAATTTCTTTATTTAAACAAGAGTCGCTCCAATCAGAAAAATAGCAAACAGCACCAATAAACCTCTTTATTACCCATTCCAAGTTCTTGGTTACATCAAAGAGACCTCCCCAGAAATGTATTCTGTTTTTTTTTGGGAATCAATCTGGTAAGGGCCAGATAATTATTGTAGTAGGCACAGGAGCCAGCTTCTTTCACTATGGCAATTAACAAGGCTTGTTAACATCAAAGGCAGAAAAAGACCAGAGGCTGCCTGAGAACAGAACAGAAAGTGTACTGAACTCAGAGGCAGATTGGCTTTACGTCCAGAGTCTGGGTATTTAAATACCCAGTACTTTCTTTGAGACCAGCATTTGAAGATGCAAATTTGAACCAAAAATCTGTTGGGTGAAAGTTTTATGGTATAAATTCTAAATAAAAATTTAACAGGTTTAATGTAATATGTAATTATTCATCTATACGATCATTTGATAGAAAGCAATAGCCCGAGTCTGTTTATACCTAATTAATATTTCAATAATTATTCTGCCCATGTTTTTGGCAGAAGCTGCACATCACTTAATTATAAATATTGTTAAAAAATAAGCTTCAATTCTGAAAATGTTATTTTAAAAAGATGTTAAGGTCACCACATTGACAACAAAGAACAACAAATACATCTCGGAGCTTTTCTCGCCAAGTAAATTTGACAGGGACACAGAAAAGCCTCTTTCCCCGGAACCTCAATCACTCATGCGTTTGTCAGAAAGTTTTTTGCTCCCAGACACATTTTCATCTAGCTTCAACTTTCTCCGACGAAGGAAATGGGTAAATGTAATCCCTTTTCTGATGGGTGAACAAGCTAATCTGCTTACTTCCTCCTTTGTGGATTGACTCGGCGATGGGAGAGGAACAGGTGATAAAAGAAAAGTACAGAAAGAGAGGTTTATTTGACTTTCTCCACTTCAGTCTTCCCTGTTCTCCTTCTCTTGGGAGACTGAATATAGCTATTGCCGGATTATCCTAACGTCTTCTATTCTCCATCTCTCTGCATTCAGTCTCTCTCCCCCTCTCTGCGTCTCCTCTTGCCGGGGTCAGCATTGATCCCCTGCTCCTGGAAGTTTCTGTGTTTGTTACAATGTAGTCTGTTTTGTTTTGACGCCTTATCTTTCACAAGAGTGCAGCGAAGGGGAACATGACCTTACCAATGTGTTGCCAGCCTGCCAGGCTGTGGGTGGTAGATAGAGGTTTTTGTGTACACACACATGTGACGAGCTGTTTTTTATTTGCTGGTAGAGTCTAAAACATCAAGTGGAGAACTGACAGAGAACACTTGGGGGCACTAAGGACGATACTGCCTATGTGAGACGAAAGGTAAGGAGGACATCAGTCGCATCAGTATTTTGTTAACCCTGCACACAAAATCATTTTGTTGAAATCCTTTGGGATGTGACCCTTAATCTCTGCCACTAACATTGTGGACTACAGCAAAATCTGTGGACAAACTCCCCAGTCTGCCATTTCATGATATATAGCATTACATGCATCAAATTCACAGCTTGCCTCTGTGCACCAGTTTCTTTTTTAACATCACTAGGTAGGATTCTGTGTCACTGAATTATTTTTTTGGAACAGAAATATACATTACATTTGTACATGCATATCCCATATAATATACATAAAACATGAAATATTTCCATATTGGGTGTAATAAAAATGCTTTATGATTATTTCTGTTTTCTGTGACTTTAACTTAATGTGTAAGTGCAGTTTATGGCAAAGGTAATGGTTACCACTTCTACACTTTTCTAGATATTGGGTTTTATTAGGACAACACTGACATACTGCAACCCTGTCTCCTAGAAACTACCTTTATATACAACTAAAATACGTTTTTCAGGATGTGTAATTCCAACCAGATTACGTTTTCTGTTAACACAATGAAGATATTTGTTAATTTAAGTATTTGGAAAATCGCTAATAGATTGATACTGAATGTATCAGAAAAATGTTCACAGACAACATACCATGATCTCTCGCTAATTTTAACCAAAATGCTTTTTCTTTTGCCAAAACCTAACCACAGATGGGACAGTTGTGAGTTTTGTACACCTGCCATCCACCCCAACCATATCCTTGCCTATCAACTGCCGTTAACAAATGTACAGCTTCATTGATTAAAAAAAACAAAACAAAAAAACGTTGCGTCTGAACATAATCCATTCAGTAATTACGTTTCCTACAAAACGGATTTGCTGTTGCAGTTTAGTTGTATATAGAAAAGAAATAAGAAAAGCCGATGTCAATAAAATACAAGCGTTAAATGTTTTTACACATCTCATCTTTATCAGCTGATAAATTTAATACAGATACAGTTATTACCAACAATGGCTCAACATTTAACAGGCAACTTTAATTGGTACTTAATAAGTAAAGCCTGTTATTTAATATAGTAATTACAGGCACTTAAATTGAACAATCGTCATTTTCAGAGTCAATATGCCCTCGTTACCAGAGCAGTTACGTAGGTGCAATTCATGGTAAGACCCAGTCCACTGTCATTTACAATGTTTATAATTTTCCTCTGCATTGCAAAAGCATTCCCAGTTTTTTCAGGCACCCATTCATCAGTATCAGGTTTGAAAATAGAGTGAAGCTCAATAAAGCATATAATTTTGCTTCTGCCTCAAGGACAAGTGACATGCAGTCTGAGACAGAGGGTGATGAACTGCAAGAAACTTAAAAGCAATATCTGTAAAGATGAAGGGAGGAACTTCTGCAGCCCAACAAATTCCAACTTAAGTGTCTATGACACTTAATTGTGCGAATCACTCATATTCTTTTGTGGTTTTCATAAAAAATCTAATGAAAGCAGGATTGTAATTTTGAGGAATGGGGAGGCCACCGACAGTTGAGATAAATGAGCTGTAGTTTATCTTATCAGATTTAACAAACCATCAATTTACAGCAGGTTTTAAAATGAGAAGATTGAAGTTTTTCCAGATGTTTTTCATGATGCTGAAATTCCAGATGACTGTAATTCTCGTTGTGTGTGTATAGACTGATCAGTCACGACATTAAAACCAGTTACCGGTTTTAACACACAATTATCCTACTAGTACAGCTTCATACAATCCAAAAGATTTTACACCACGTTTTTTACGCTTATGTATACATAATGCTCTCACAAGTGATTGTAAAGTGCCCCAACCCTGCTTTAGTAAACACCTTTCCTGACAACACAAATGAGTGGTAATGTCAGCTGCCTCAAGGGAAGTGAAATAGACTCTACTTCATCTAATGATAATACCAGTGCTACTCCCTGGGTGGCTTATTTATGTATGTATTTATAACTTTATTATGTGCTGTTATAAGGTGATACACTGTATGAATATTGTTCCTACGAGAGCTAGTAACACAGCCATGTGAAGAGAAAGCTTGCAGCTAGTTTGCTGTGGAACAGATCATTTAGATAATGATCAACTGAGGGTGAGTAAAACTGGAAAGATAAGGAAAGGAAAAAAAAAAAGATTAACAAGATTAAGAAAGGATACCCCGCAGGTCATTGTTATGATAATTATAACTGTATGTGTTTGGGAGAGTCATAAGTTGTACCTCTCCACCATTCTAAAAAGGCTGTAGCTGTTATCGAGCTCACTAAGGCCATGTCATCTGTTTTCTGCTTTACTGGAAATTTAAGAATTTTACAAAGCCCCTAATGTTTTTGTTTGTTTTTGTGTTTTTAGTGGGCACTGAAAAATCTGCTGTGGAGAGGAAACTGTTCAATCCTAAGAAGAAACTGCCTGGTTTGTGGCACGCAGCATACTATCTCGTGTGCACCAGAAACTTTTGGGGAAAAAAAGGTTTTGCTTCATTTCCCTTAAAGGGCTCCCTAGAATTTTAATGAGTTGGATAGTTTGCAAAAGCAAATCATAAATCTGTAACTGAGTTATTGTGTAAAGTCCTTAAGTCCTTAACCACTAACTAGTTTCAAACTAGCAGAATACCAGTTTGAAATTAGCTAATGGTTCAGAACTCGCTAGTAGTGTGAAACTAGCTAGTATAGCTAACTTAAAACCCCTAGCTTGTTTGTTTTAACTATGTGGAATTCTATGTGTTTCAGGGTTAGCAGGTACAGTTAAAATGAATGTGAAATGTCACATTATGCAAATCTAAACCAAAGCTATTTATTCATTTAGACTAGCGTTATTAGTATAACTTTTTGTAATTTGAGGTATATGTTATATTTGTGAAATGTAATTTATAATCTTCAGTTTACCTAATTTTTAAACAGCATTTTCATTCAGTGCGAGATCGAATATGTCAACCGCATTTTGTACCTCTTTTCCTCTTCATTTCTTCTTCATGTTCGCAAGCTAATGTTAGTTTTGTCTGTTAAGTCAGCTAGCTACGCAACCGTTACAGTACACCTACTGGGTGTAAATATTTAGTTACAACAAATATATATATAAAAACTAGTTTGTATGGTGTTATCAATTTAGTGATGCAAAAATTTCCATTTAGCAAAGACTTACACTTGCTTTAGTAAAACACAGCAGTTACACAGCAGATTTTTTTAGACTTAATATCTCTTTTTGACTCTTAATTGTTGCTGTTTCGCATTTTATTCCCAACAGTATGGAGAAGGCTATGAAACAGCAGTAAGACCATCATGAAGGAAAATAAGTCGTACACAAAACATACAGAAAGAGTTTGATTATCAAATTACCAGTCCAATAAAATCAAAAGAAACTGTTTTTGATTACAGGTCAAAATGCACTTTGTTTATGGAGGAGCTCGTAAACTCAGTATCCATTTATCCTGGTCACAGCCATGGAGCTAACAAAGTTCTTTCCTGTTATTCAGCTCATATCAGGATGAACACCGACAAAGTGATACAGGGAGACACTCACACACTTATCTTAATGTATCAGTTGAAATACATTGTGTCAGGGTGAGAATGCACCTAGTCGGCTCTAAACAAGTGAGCTAAAAATACCAGCAGCGTTAAACGACCAGGAGGGGAGGAAAAGTTAGAGGAAAGGACGTCTTCTTTTTAACACCGCTCCCTGTCATGTTTCCTCTTCATCTTACACGTTAGGCAGTTTTGTGAAGCTCTGCCAGCTCAAACAGATATTCACTTCAAAATATGAGAATCTGTTGTGGGATGCCAGTACAGCAGCTGAAGGATGTGTGAATACATCCCAAGCTTTAAGTGTCTGAGCCGCTGTTTTTATGTACGTGCATCAGAGTTCTGCATGTGTGAGCACGTGTGCGTGTGAGTGAATATATGAATAATGGCGTGTAAATACACTCGCTGTATGTCCTCAAGGTCAATCTGAGACCAGAGTGGGTCTTCCATTACAACATGCACACACACACACACACACACACACACACACACACACACACACACACACACACACACACACACACACACACACACACACATACAGGAATATATAAAGAAATAGCTTGTGGGACACATTTGAGTCTCTCCTCTCGTACTAACCATCTTGAAAACCTTGAGGGCTGTTCTTGTTAATGCTGCCCATTACTTTCCCTCGCCTGTGGTGGATGGAATTTCTGTCAGCATCACACTCTCCCGTGTGGAGCTTTTTTGGGGTAAGTAGTCCAAATAACGTAGCTCTAAAATCCTTGAGAACAGCTTTTACAGCTTGCCTTTTACCTTTAGAAGCCTCTCCTCTCATGGCCACTTTAGTCTCTATTTCCTCCCCACTTTCTGCCTTTTAACCATGTTAGAGGGTCCCTCTCCCATCATGCATTTCAGTGTTATCAAAGTCGACCACCCGCGGTTTGTTAATCACACTGATGGAGGTGTGAAATGGAGTGTTCACACTTGGCAAAGTGACATGCCAGCTGCTGCAGCCTTTTTAGTTTGGTTATGGTCAGCCGTTTTGGAAAGTGCAGGTGACTTGTCAGAGGCGCGAATAATCTGATAGAGTCTAATTATAATCGATTAGTTTATCTGTTTGGATGTTGGAAAACAAACTTTTGTACAAATTCATTGTGACTATTTTAGTCAGAGCAATGGGCCTGAGTTTCTGGCATACAGCACCCCTAATTTCGCTGTACTCCGTGAACAACAATGCTTCTGGCAATAAAAACAAAGATGGGGGAGAGTTGCAGAAAAAGGTGCCACTGCAGTGCAGTTGCAGTTACAGTATGTTAAAGCATTCTAGCTGTAGTGTCCCCCGAATCCTGTTTTCTTTGCTTGTATTTCCCAACATGTAATTACAACTACAAGCTTCAGCTCAAAAGATGTGCCTGTGGTGATTGGAATGAGCGGGATTGTGATATAGAATTGCCACTTTCATAAATGAAAGAAAGGCTAAAATCCTAATGACGTTGCCGTTTTGACTCACAAATATATTTTGTACGAAACCGGCATCAGGTGATGCTGGTTACAGATCTTGCCCTGCTTCCTTGAAAATTAACGGGGAGGTATTGGAGTCAGTCAGTTTCAGCTGGTGATTGTGTGTAGTTTGATGACAATGTTTGTGACAAACGGCCTTGGGTTCTGTCATCCTCCCAACCATATGTAGGTGTGCCAGAGTCTGAAGTGTTTCCAGTCTGTCTCACTTGTTTGTTTTAAGTCTGCACCTTTCGAACCACTTTTCACACAGTGAATTGGTTAAAGAAAAATAATCTGATCCTTCCTTAAGGAAACTGTTTGAACAGGTCTCACCTTTGAGGACTTGAAAAATTCTTCTCTTGTGAGAGTCATGTTGTTCTCTATTTTCTGAGAAAATGCGTTCCTCATTGTGACAACTTCATGGGTGAACCTACAAGTTCGGGGAGACTGTGTTGAAAAACTCGCACGATGATGTGGCGGGTAATGTGGGCATTAGGAAAACTTTTGGTCACGTTTGAAACGTGATGTTTCTGCTTACATTAAAACTCTGTGTCCAGTTCAAGCCATCAGTCAGCTGATTGGAATAGCTGATTGTGGATTGTGTGGGACCGCTGCCTCCTTGAAAATCTGGTAATCTGGGTGTAGTCCAACTTGGGAGCAGGGGAAGTTTTAAATGATGGCTTGGCTCTCTTCCTTTTATCCAGGCCTTCCCTGCATCACTGATTTTAACTTATGACTTTCTTTTTTGATTCCAGCATATTTGTTCTCCCCAGTTCTTTGTCTGGACTTTGAGTCAGTTCATGACGGAGGTAAACACACTGTCAATAGGACTAATTTAACACATTCCGGGATGACTGGCCTCAGAAAGCACTGCCAATTGCGGCCAGTTAGGAAAATAACAAGATGGTCGATTTGTTTTTAACCCCCAGCTGGCACCGCTGTTTATGTCCAGGAGGCCTACAACAAGCTAGAGCTTATTATTTAGTCAGCTCATCAGTCTAAACGCTAATTAAAATTGTCTCCCCATTGGCTTTAGTGTATCTGTGCATGTGTGTGCATGTTGTCAGAACCCAGAAAGGGACAGAAAATCTCCATCTTCTTGTTGCTCCCTTTAAATGACAGAAGCTCTTAACTGTACATACTTGGACATTAAAATAAATTGCCCTCTTCTTGGGTAGTTGTAAAGAGACCACAGCTACAGCTGTTCAGGAGTGATAACACTTCATTTACCAAAAAGGAGGCTATTCAGGCACCAGAGGTTTCTCTACTATGTACCTTCCTTTTAAAAATCTTGTTAGCACTTTGTTTGTCAGTGTCAAACAGAGAAACAGAAAGTGGGAAAAAAATTCAGAAAATATATCTTGGCTATTAAGGTTACTTGATACAGTAACACTTTCTATCCAGTGTTCACGATGATTATATGAAGCTTTCATGAGAGTCCTACCTCTTTTCTGTCCTTTCTGCCCTCAAGCCAGGGAGTTATAAACTCCAGTCCGAAGTGAATATCATCGTATTATCCACTCTCTAAAATTACTGGTCCCTTTACCCTCTGCCGTCCGGTGCCAGTCCCCATAGGATTCTAATAGGTGGTTTGTGCCAGGTTTCATAGATCAGAGGCAAACACAACCCACATGACAACTCGGAGAATTCAGAATTCTATAAGCACCATGTTGTAGAGTCCTTGTGTGTGCTTTGTTTACATTATCATCATACTTTGTGTGTAGTAGGTGCAAAATGCTACATTTTGTAATTCAGAAACATGTTTTCTCACATAGCAATTTTGAGCTTTTCTTTAAATTGATTGCAACGGTCTGATTTTGAACAGGCTGTCTTGAGGAAAAATGTATCGGGGGAACCTAATGGATGATTTCAGGGCTGTGGCCAGGATTTCATAAATACTAAGGTCATGTATACAAGCAACTCTCCTATCAACACCAACTACCTCCGCAGACCAGAAACTTTCTGGAAATGTTCGGTTGGATTCTAATTGTTTAAATATCATTTTGAAAGTTTGATTGTTTGTTGAAAAGCAGTAGCATGACTAAGAGTTTCCCTATGTGCTGGTCTAAATGCTGTTTTCTGAAAGCTTTCTCCAGTCTGCCAGGATTAAAAACATCACAGAAATCTCTGAAATCCCTGAATTTCTACTTCTTCTACATTCATATCTTTCTGTATTGGGCTAAGATGTTAAAATCTAAGGATATTAAGTCTAAAAGATACTGGTATCAACCCTCTAAAAGACCACTATGTGGTGACCTACGGTAAGTGGCCTCAGTGGTAGCTATGGCCCTGGATTTATAATTGCACTGTAAGTAAGGGCACTCAAGTATTTAAGTGTATGCATTTGCCAATTTTGTATACAGCATACATTTTGCTGTTGCGTGGAGGCTGGTGCTGTCAGTCAAAGCCCTGCTGGGAGGTGTCTACTGACTTTTAGCTTAACAATTTCATATGTATAGTAAATCTCGCTGTTGGGGTGTCAGGCATTGAGAAGATCGTTTGTGTCTGTCAGCGTACAGATAAATCTGCCTTTTAAAATTGGTGTCACTGCGTGTGTGTGCTCACACCCGGACCACAGTATGGTGTTGACAGTCGCACGGTGTCAAACGTTTGAAGTCATGAGGAGTCGGCGTTTCTCGCAGCAGCGGCTGTGTGTTGATGTTGGGTGTGATTGGGATTTCTCTGCACGGCTACTGGAGTGTCAACACATTCGCATACCACACTCCATTGAGGCTCTGCGAGGTTTAGAGTGCAGCAGACGAGTTCAGAATCATTTCAGTTGAGGTACGAAAGCTTGCACACAAGTTTCCTCAGTGCTGATTATAAATCTGTATCTCTGAGCTGAATTTTAGATGGAACTTTTACACGCAACTGTACTTAAGATGTATACAGACAATGATGTACCTAAAATGTGGTAGCAAAAATTATGTTTAAGGAGCAGTTCCTCATCTCCTAAAAGTTCCCAAAACGTTGTAACGTAAGGTGCTCGTAGATATGAATGTAAATTAACAGGTGCCTTGTACCCACTTGTTCGAGACTAAGAACATCTTCAGAAGCTTCAGACTATTCATGAGGAACCAAAATAACATAGATCTAATTGAACAACTGATTTTCACAGTTGATCTGGCACTTTCCGTAAAACCACACTCATGCAGTCTTGATGAAACAGAAAAGTTGAGTTTTAGATAAGTAGTGTTAAACTCATAATAAATAATACCCAAAGATGTTTTTATTCTCAAGCTTAAACTTTTACTGTTGTTTTTTATGCTGTAAAGAAATACTTCAGAATTGAAACAAAGTTTACAGGGGATTTAATGAGAGTAATGTTTACCTGAAGCAGCAGTTAAATCAATCAAAGTTTACTTTCTTAAACTTCCACCCAGTAGCACATGATAAAAGGCAGAACGCTGAAAGCTCTAACTGATGACTGTACGTTGAGCCTCATATCCATATTGAATAATTGCAAGCATTAAACATTTCTGTGTTTGATTTGCAACATTTATTATTTTGTGACTTATGTATTTTCCATATATAGAACACATACATAGCCCAGACGACTTAATATGTCACCATGCTACTTTAAAGAGTTCAGCATTCCTTTCAGCACCACAGACAGATGACGTTAAAGGGGGGCTGTGCTGTTTATACAAATCAAAGTAAGTTCACAGGTCCTGGGGAGTATTACCGCATATATGAAAAAGTTGTTTTAAGCCTTTTGTGGCTCCAGAGGGAGCTGTGTGAAATCTGATAAATTGCCCTAAGTGATGACTCTTGATGTCAGTGTGGCCTGAGACTGCCAGTGTGAAAATGAGAAAAATCTGGGGGTGTGGAGATAGAAAGAAGTTAGTTTACCACACCCCTGTAGCCCGCTCCTCATCTCTACACACCAAAAGCTGTGACCAAACTCTGAGCAGTCGAGTTGCATTGTGGGTAATATAGTCAACAGATTTTGACAAAGAAGAAGAACGCATATAATAAAATATTTGTTATTATTTAGATAATCTGGGCATAAAAACTAAAGACCATTCATAGAAATGCTCTCATAAAACACTCTTAACTTCAATGAGTCAATATCAGGGGGCACGGTCCAGATCATAGCACACCAGGTAGAGCAGAAAAGAACATCATCGGTCAAAAAAGAGTAAATGAACAACATTATAGAATTACCTACTGGCTTTTAAAACTTTTGTCAGTTTGTGCTTATCTGATATCGTGTAAAGCACCTTGCTAAATCAAAGATCGAGCTTTGATTTAGCAACCCATCTCTCTGTGTATAAGAGAAGATCAGTCTTTTCCAAGTATGAGAATATGGCTGGATGCCATGGATGCCAATAAAGTTACAGTGTATGAAAAAGGTCAAATGGTTGATCCCATTACGCTTCATAAGGAAAATGACAGTGATGGCTGGCCCCAGTGGCCCGATGAGAATCAAAGCGGTGAGGTAGCACCGTGAACTTATGTGGCTTCCCCTGTTAACAGGACCTTAAATCACTTTATGGTCTGCATTATTCAACAAGCCTACATCTTTTGATGCAGTTATGTATCCGCTGATATTAATTTACATCACTACTTACATCGTGTTTGATGTCCTTGACATTGAACAGCTAAGACTAGTCTGCTCCCCTCAGTAGCGTCCCACATGTAAATGACATTCTCCACAGCTGATAGTACAGTCAGTCAATATTATCATCATTTCAATGTTGTAGCCGTGAATCCCAGATACCTTATCAACAGTTCACCCATGTGAATGTAAATGTCACTGGTTTTGCTATGCCTTTTTAGCTGCTCGCGCTTGAGAACTTGTTACCAGCTATCTCTGTTCATTCTCCTATTGGACATCATAATTCCTTTTGCAAACATTTATAATTATCACCTCGGCTTTCCCATCAAGTTTAGAAAACATACACAGTCGCAAATTGTTCATTATAGGCTAATCAGGGAAGGTTGGATGACAACACACTCCTGACGCATCTATTGATCTGGTATCTCGTCTCCCTAGTTGCAATATTGTTCTGACAAGAAGACCATGATTGCTTAGCAGGAGGGGGAGGGAGAGAGGAAGCAGGGAGCAAACGACGGTAAAACAGCAGCTTCATGGCAACCGATAAGGAAAGTGAGTAAATTTAACCTACGTGAGCCCCTCAACCTGGATCTCCCTATCTCCCATTTCCCCTTTTTCTCATTTTCCTCTACCATCCACCCCCTTTTAGAATTGCAAATCAGCCCATGTGCCTCTTTACGGGGGAGGTGGGAGATAAGGAGCAAGGTGTTGGACGTATCAGCGATCTGAGCATGTTGTTCATTTCAATTTATTTATTTTATTCCTAGCATTTATTTATCTCTCTATCACTGCATGAATGTATGGTTTCTTTTTTATGTACATATGAATGTGATAGGATTTTTGCTTGTAAAAGTGATAAAGATGGATAGTTTGTTTGTGTGTGATCTGGCTCGGATTGCGTCGTATTCAAGCGTGAGCTCAAGGGATGGGTGGATATACAAAAATTTTGTTTCCCAGAAACTCTTGTATGTGTGTGTGTGTGTGTGTGTGTGTGTGTGTGTGTGTGTGTGTGTGTGTGTGTGTGTGTGTGTGTGTTTTTTAGAGGATTTTTGTGCATGTGTTGTTGCGTGACTGTGAATTCATAAACAGCTCAAGACGGGGAGGTTTTTGAGATGAGTAGATTAAACTTGTTGAAAAAAGAGACACTGTTTGGGTTTGGCTTGAGTCAGCAGGCAATGATAGATGAGCCAAGAGTGCTGCCTGGAAGATGGACTCCAGGAGACCACAGAGTCATTCACCCTACGCAGATACACATGGAGACAGTTCTTGGTAGCTGAGCTGAGATGATGGAGGAAACAAGATAAGATGTACAAGCGCACACAGACATGCACACATATAGACCAAAGCTGTCAGTCAGTGGAGGTGGAGTTGGAAAAACCCCAAACTCTGTTTCATCATGAACAAAAAAAACTGGTAGATCTACAGCTGAACACTGCCTATGGGCAACATCAGTTAAGACATATTTTTTTGATGGTAAAATATTCACATGAAGAAACCTAATTGGATCATGCGGGTAGAATCTGAAATTGATCTTTTTTTTGTTTGTTTTTTACTATCATCCAATTCATATTCTCTCTAAACAGCTGGAATAACAGGCAACTGCTTGTTTGAGGTTTTCATATATTATAAATAATCTGTTTTATTTTTCACAATTAGCATACACAAACCTTTTCTACATCTCCTCCGGGTACACAAACTGAAAGTGTTCTTCACTTTCAAGCTTGAAACACACACACATACACCCACGCACATGCAGCTTAAGCCTCTCTGGCAGGGCCCAGACTTCCATGTCCACTCGACTGCTTCGATGCCAGGTCTGATACAAGGCCGAGCTGTGCCAAACCACTTGCCCCTCGGCGGGTGATGTGAATCTGGCCTTCCATAGATAGCTGTGACCGGCACATCATCACCATGGTAACTGCCAAATGACACCACCACCCCCGGTCTGTGTCCTTACTATCACAAATAGAGAAAGGTCGTGTATCATGTCCTTGTTCTGTCAGTAACATTTAAAACCGGCAGGGGACCAAACCAGCAACATACACAGGATTTTGTACTTAGTGTTGTACACACACCTCACACCTGGTACAAGCACATGGTTTTATAAATTGATAGAGACATACTTTGTTTTTCTCAATTTGCATTTGGGCCTCGACCTCTGCAGAGTCAGTGTTGGGTATAATCACTGGCTATTGTTAGCAAAATTATGTTGCGCGAGAGGAGACTTTCACATTGACAGTAACTATAATCCAAATCCACACGTTCAGCCCATCAGTGTAATAAGATTGCTTGCAAACTGATCGTTTTGCAAATAACCTCACATCTGCCCACAGAAACACACAGACACTGTTGACACTGATATATATTTGTCCTTTAACTGCTACAATAACACTATCTTCACGTTTCAGTCTCACTGAATGTGTCCAGCGGCACATTCACCCGTAAACTGGACTGTTGTTACTCCCTACTCTTTCTGGTGTCTACAAGAACTCTATCCTGTTTACAGCTGATTCAAAATTCAGCTGCAAAGATTTTAACTGGAACCAAGAAACAAGACCATATTTCACAGAACCTGGCATCCCAGCAGTGGCTACCCATTGCTTATTGAACTGATTACAAATTTTTATGGATTACTTTTTGGGGCCTCAGCCCATAGTTTGTCTGTAGTTTTAGTGCCTCATGTTCCCTGATCTCTGAGATCCAATGCTTCCCTTCTTGTTATTCCAAGATCTACATTAAAACATGAAGATGACAGAGCCTTTTAGGCTCCTGTAAAAAAACAACAAATATTTTCTAAATATTTTTTTACTGATTCACTTATTTGTTCTTGGTCTAATTAAATTTCATCTGTTGAGTTTTTATGTTGTTTCCAATTTTCATATATGTCATATTTTTAAGTGCTACGAAAATAATGTTGCACAACTGGCCAGTCTTTAGTGGTGTGGGAGTTGCTGTTGGATTTTTGTTTTTGAAAAGTTACAACAATCATTGGATGAAGGTGTGGGGAAGGGGGGTCTCAGATTATGTTTGACAAACCAAAAAAGACTTGGTTGAAGCGGCCTTAAGCTGTGATTCTGTCACTCCCCGCGAGAACACACCAAGCTCATCACAGGGGAGAACTGGGAGTGACCATAACAAACATCCCCCAGGGAAACTTCAGAGTTTACAGGTGGATGCTGGGTAGGAGGTTTTCGTGCCATGTGAGCTATATGTCATGAGCAAACGTAACTGCCTGAAGTGGCTTGCAGGCTGTCCACTCCAAGGTGCCAATATGAAAAAGACAGAATGAGATGGTTGGAGGATGGGGGGCGAGAGGCAGGCTGAGAGAGAATGAGACTGATTTAGAGGTGTATAAAGAGACTGATGAGACAGAGACTGATGAGGACAGAGGGAAGGAAGATCAAAAGGCCAAACAGCTTCACAGTTTTACCCAAATCCTCCAGAAATTCCCCATGACGGTTTGAAGGCTCTCATAGCTCAAGCAAAGTGTGAGCATTACACCACAAAAACAGTCACAGCATGTTGCTTTGGGCAAAAGACTAGAGAGGATAATAATACACTAACACACAAACTGATAGTAATTTTATTTCCAAGGGAAATGAAATTTAAAGGCCAGCGCGATATGACATCCACATCCACCAGCAGCTTTCAATAGATAACACAATAACCAATTAACAGCATTAACAGCTACAGATGAATTATTATGACACAAGTACTCATTTATGTGCATGGAGAATTTACACCGCCACAACATGAAAACCAGTTACCAGTTTTAATGGTGTATTCATACATACGTCATCTCCTTTTCATGTGGTCCCCTAAATCAGGCCGCATGGTAAACACCATTCTCATGTTTGGGTATTAGACGTTAAAATGCATATTTACACAAATACGCCATAAAATCAGCAAAATCAATAAACTGTTGCTTTACTTTGGACTATTTTCCATATGATCCTTTTTTGTTGAGAAGTCAAGAAATCAGATTTGAGAAAGTACATATTGTTACAAATATAATTTCATCTCTTCTTCATCTCGTCTCTGCCCCCTTCTTGTTTGTGCCATGATTTCACTGCTCTTTGTTGCAATTTCAACATTTCAATATTTCATCTAATATTTCCAGAGCAGAGAGCAGTGTTGCTGAATTATTTAGCAGCACTGGAAATCTGGGTGAGGAAAGTCTGACACACCAATACATGCACACACACACACACACACACACACACACACACACACACACACACACACACACACACACACACACACACACACACACACACACACACACACACACACACACAAACACAATCTCACACACCAGTACTAATAAACACGCACATACACTATAGATTTATGGCTTTTTGTGTAGATTTTTCCCAGTGAAAAGTGTAAAATGGTCATTCTTGAACTGTGACCTGGGAAGGAGAGGAGTAGATCAATCAGGAGAACTGATCCCCCCTCCTATAATCACCATCCATAGTCCTGTCCTGCGGCTGATGGATGAGCACTCTCTAACCTGCCTTCTCTCTCTCATCCAGAGACACTCACACACGTGCATACTTTGTACGCACATACACCCACACATGCACGGTCACCTATAAATCAGAACAACGCAGACAGCACTCTTGGTCACTTCCTAAGGTGAGCATTGTCATGGATATGTGACATTTTCTACGGATAGATTGAGGAATCCTGCAGGGATTTAGTGTGTAGCTTCTCAATACACCATCAGAAGCTCATGCATTCATTGTGTTTGTGCTAACAAGCAACATGCAAGCGGTTGTGCACCTGCCGGAAGAGTCATTCTGGCCTTTATGCGCATGGGTATCATTTGAATTGTCTCTACCCTCTGAAAGGGTAGAAGGGAAGGCTTGACTGAAAAGTTGTTATGTAAAGGAAAAATATTACTCATTATTTATAGCTGAAGCTTTTAAAAAAAAAGTATACTTCAAATGCCGAAAGTCTGCACAAAACCATCTACTATCAAATGTTAGCATGTCGATGATCCAGTCCCCTAACAAAGAAGCTAATTTAAGCAGAAAAAGCTTTCGTTTTTACTAAGGAAGTACCTGTATATTATGGAATCTCAATCATCCTCAATTACTGTGTTTGCATTTGTTATGCTGACAGGCAGGGAAACAGTACAATCAGCATTTCTTTGCTTGATTACATGCCTTCAATCAAATGGTATTCACTGAGATTGTCAAAAACCACTGTGATGGAGATGAATTGAAAAGGAAATTTAGACTACACACAAAAAATTCTGGGATTGGAAGGTGAAAAGAGCTTTGGAGGCAGATGCAGTGTGTGTATGTGTGTACAGTACGTTGCTTGGGAACATGTGAAATTCAAGAGGTGGCAGAGGTTACAGGTGTACATTTACATTTTTGTAGATGCACTGCAGGTTTTAGTCAATTGCTAAGTTCTTTGTTGTCAGGTTGACACTGAAATAATGTAGTAGAACCTTAAGAAGTGATTGTTTAATGTTAGTGTAACCAAAAGTCACTCTGACCTTAAAAAGTAACTTAACTACAGATTGAAATGCAGTGTTTAACTGCCCCTTCTGGTTAAAGGCTTCAAGTCTGTTTCACCCATAACCACATCCAATATTGATGTCAAGGGGGTCCTGGAGTATACCGGCACATCATCACCCCAAGTTTTGTACCCAAGCCTGCAAATAATGTCTACAAAATAAAAAGTTAACTGTTCTTCAAGCCTTTTGATTTCAGTCAACCCTGGTTTCCTTCAAAAGGTAACTCTCTGAATTTTTACAACCAGAAAGAGAACGAGTGTATTGAATATAAGACCTGTAGTAGTACCTTTTGCAGCTGTTGCAGTGACATCGGGACCCTAAAATGGTCTGCACAGATAGAATCAGCTTTCGAGCAATGTATAAATTGTCAAAATTGGGTGAAGGCTGAGTCCTGTACAGACCAAATTACACTTATAGTTGTGCTACCAAAGCCAAAGTCTCACAGGGGTGGGACGGTGTATTTTATAGGGTTAAACCAATGGCAGATAGCAAAAAAAGATTTTCAGGGAATTCAGGGAATTTTAAATTGCTCTATAAAGCCGTTTTGTTTAGAATTGTTATATGATCATGATTCCATTCAAATATTCTAATGGTATAAGTCTGTTTTAGAAAAAAATGAGAAGATTCTGATGACATACGTATTAGTCTACATATACTTTCAGCAACACTTTCTGGGTTGTGCCATCATGCACAGTGTTGGATGCTATCACTGTGGGTTGCCAAAGTGAGAATTTCAAAATTTTACCCATAGTGGCTTTAAATCTCTAATGATATTTTATCATTACTTTCTCAGTGTGAAATATTTCCTTTTAAACAAGATTTTTGGGTTTGTAAATCAGGCAACTTTAACTGTAATTAAATAGGCCATCGATTAGCATATTGTGTTGACTTTATTAGCTGGAACTTCATCTGAAAATGCACTGTCTTGCAGAAGTAACAGTCTTTCAGGCACTGCCGTCCACAATGACTTGATACTGGGGGACACTGAAGTCAAAATATTTGAGTGGCTCTCAATCCCACGAAGTAACCACTTGTGCATTCTGGAAAACTTTCTGAAAAACATTGGATTTTTAGTGGTGAACTCCTTCTGCGCCAGTAACCAAAATGTCCTATCCCTTAAGTCATCTAAAGCTTTCGGTCATTTCCACCTTTCTCTCTGCCCTGTTAGATCAAACTGAGTTTCTGTCAGTGATATCCCTTCCCAAATAACAGTTTCAACTGGAATTGCATCACATTAAGGAGGTAATGATACCCATTCATGGGACCTTTAATTACATTTATTTTACTTGAATAATTTTAATTCTAACTTTCACTTCTTCTAGTTGATTTGCTTTACCAACACTTTAAAGGCCCTGACAACCTATTTTCTAGTTTAACGTTTTACTATGATGGATGGACACAGATTTTTCTGTTGAATCTGAGAAGTTGTGGTCTTACCAAATGACAGATTTCTATATTTGTTTTTGTTTATGTTGACTGATTTGGAGTGGGCGGGGCTCAGTTAGGGAAACGCAATGTCACAAATGTTGACGCACCAATCAGTTTAGCAACATTTCAATGAAAATATGTTGATTGTTGTTGAGTTGTTTGATTATGTTGCCAGCAATGACAGTCAAATTTGATCCAACCACATCCACACTGTCCTTATGAATTTTTCAAATATTAAACTCCTAAATATAAATATAATAGTAGTGTCTTTTTCCGGAAAATTTATCATTGAATGTTGTTAATTTAGACATAAATATTTATTGTTATAAATAAAAAAATATGCAAGCTGAGAAACCAAGTTTTCAGGGGCTTTAAACTGTTTTAAAAGCCTACAGTTAATCATTAGCTAACTGTAACATTTTATGAAAAGCAGTGTTGTGTCCAACAATGGTTTTAACACACAATCCAATTTCTTGATGGATTGAGGAAATGTTTACATAATTTAAATCCACAGATTTTTGTCTGTTATCGATTTAAAGTCATTTCACAAGTCTTCCCGAGTCTTTGTTGGCTGAGAAAAGGCTCCCCTAATCCAGACCTACACTAGGACCTGAATGCATTAGCACACTGACTGAGACCTCACTATTGACTCCCGCCAGCTTGTTGTGTGAGTGTGTGTATGTGCTGAGCCTCTTCCTAGGTGTCTGATCAACTCTCTAGAGCTGAGCTGATGCATACCACGATCAATACCTTGCCTGAAATATCATCCCTCATATACTCAGCAATGTCTGAGGCGTGGCCCCTTCTTTCTCTTTGTACCTCACCCTTTATTCTGAAGCCTGTACAGCTTGGTTTCATAAAAGGAACCCAGCTTTATAATAGGCTGCATTATCAGCCAGCTCATGGGAATTCATTGGGACCCTCTCACACTTCCTTTATTTATCTATTTTTTATTTATTTTATTTCTCTCACTCCTCTGTCTTCCTGTACATTATTTTACCGGTCTCTCCCTCACTGCTTCCATTCTCTCTCTTTCTCTGTACCTACTTATTACTGATGAGTCGATTTCACGAGTCAGTGATGCGGAGAGGGTACAGTAGAATATGCTGTGTGCAAGTGTGAATAACAATACCTGTCTGTGGCTCATAAGAGAAACAATAATTATATGAAGTGGCATTGAGATCATATGCCTCATAACAGCGCAAATGGTCATTTCAGCCACAGAATCGCTTTGTTGTTGCGGGTGATTTTAGCTTGTGCTAGGAAATGAACAAAGATGGGATTGACTCATGTTTTAGCCGCAGTCTTGGGCGATAAGCCTTTGATTGTATATTTTCTTAAGAAGCGATAACACTTATTTCATCCACAATATTCATGCAAGCTTCTTTTCATATTATTCTGCTCTGCTTCTGTCTTTCTCCTGTTTCAGTGGTTTGTAGACTGGAATGAGTGCCATCATTAGCTATGCATAAAAAAGAGCAATTCCACATGAACGATATTCTTGATTCTTTGGCGTAATCAAATCAGAGCATCTTAATAATACTCAAGTGGAATAATTTTCCTCATTTGTGAATCAATATTTGGGTCTGTAACTGGAGTGGGAGTAATGTAAGAACACAGCAGAGAGAAATAGAGACATACTTATATAACAATCTATATTACGGAACACACAAACTTACACAATCACATCTCAGCGCAGTTCAAGGCTTACTGATAAATAGAGATGGAATTGAAATTTGTCGACTTATTGCCTGTTGCCATAGAAATGTAAATCAACTTATCTAGCAGCACATCAAAATAGACCATCTGACAACTACATCTGCCCATTACTCACAAACATATGATCTGCCCTAAGGTAGAAAGGCGGTACAGAAACAACTAGGAGGTAAAAAAATATCCCTGCATGAATTTGAGAGGACGCTGCGCAGGAGGTAGTCGAGGCAAAAACTCAAAAACAGCTTTTGAAAATGTTTTGGGCAGATATCAGGGAGGCAATTACTATAGGCTATGGACTCATTTTGCATTACAGCTATAACGGTTTTCAGCTTGGATGTAGGCTGCTGTTTCAACCCCTATTCATCATGTACATGCATGCTGGGCTGCTTTTTGTCTATCTCTAGCTATATGAGAGTGGGCTGCAGAGTGGCCTATTGCAGTACCATTGTCCAGGTAGAAAGGCTCTCCAGAGGTGGCCAGGGCTCCCTCTCTGTTTTCACCATAGTCTTATATTTTTTTGCAATTTGAAATATCCAAATAGAACTGAAAGCAACTGTTGCATTCAGGTTGACATGAACATTTGTTCAGAACACTGAGGTTGAATGGAGATGGGGACTATGGCCCTCCCTCACAATCTCTTTACAGTCTGCTTCTCTTGCTGCTTTCTCTCCATCATTTTACATCCTTCCCTCAGGTTAGTTTGACCTGTTACTTTTTTCTGGCCTCTTTCCAGATTTGTCTCTATGTATTCTTCTCTCCGTTTTTGTTACACCTTACTTCCATGCTTGACTGTGACCTTCTCTCTCTATGATCGTTTTTCTCACCTCCATCCACATGATCCCTCTCTCTAGTTTGTGTGTGTATGGGTGTGTGTGTGTGTGTGTGTGTGTGTGTGTGTGTGTGTGTGTGTGTGTGTGTGTGTGTGTGTGTGTGTGTGAGAGAGAGAGTGTGTGGTCTCCAGGGCAAAAGTGAAATTTGGCATGTGTGGCAAATCCTTAGGTGACATTTGAAGAGGCTTGCGTAGTATGACTCTGGCTTATTGTTATGGAGAGTTGCTGCTCCAGCTGCCATGCCGCAACCCCTCCAGCTGGCCTAGGAGGCATGGATACACACTCACAGACACATACACTCAAACACAGAAAGATATATTTACATCTTTGCAGACATACAGGCTGAAACTCAGACGAAATTTAAATGGTGTTTTTTGATTATCTGCACGCTGAGATATTCCTCTCTCCCTCTTTGTCACTAAAACACACACATACACTAACACACTCATACGCCCCTGTGTCATGAGCTGAGCACTGTACACTTAAGTCAACATAGTCATAGACTCCCCGAGGCTTGGAACGGCAGAGTTGAATTAACTGTGAACACTGGAGACCTGACGACACAGAACACACACTCCCACACACAAAAGAAGAGTGAAAGAGAAGAAGAGAGGGATAGAAAGAGACAAGTAAAGGCATACTTAACTGCAGATTTCATCCCTCAAATGTTTCCTAAAATCCACTGTGTTGCAGACTTATGAGCACACTAAACTTTCCATGGATCATCGCTTTCCCACTCATTAGGGGACAACAGGATGACAGCCACTGTAACCATCTTCTGCCTAAAGACCACAAACACAAAGTGACGTGCTGCCATGAGTGTTTTCCTCCCCCTGTAATCTTCATTGAATGTTGCCTTTTAATAGGCTGATGGAAGACAAATAATTGTTTTGAGGGGAGCTGAGCCAGGTCCTAATTCAATCTTCTCACCACCCAAATCCCCGCTCAAATACACTAATGCACATTAATGAGATTTCATAGCTCTTAATGGGAGACAATGGCAGCGTCTGCGCAGGTTTTTACTGTGTGCATTCCCTTATGTGTTTGACTTTATCGGATGTGTGTCCGTGGCGTCTGTCTGGTCTAAATCTGTTTTCATTAGCTGTTGCCTCAGCTCATGCATACTTACCCATCTGCTGTAGGGGATACATGCACAGTATGGAGCACGGACACACAGAGTACATACCCACTGCGTGTTATATAGAAAGCACCAGACACAAACATTAGAGTGCTTTAAGCACTGACTTTCTCTCTTTCCTTTCACTTCATTCATCCACATGGACATCCCTTTCTTTCTTCACATTGATTTTTTAATACAGAAGCGCCTTTTATTCTTGAAGGATGACATTAAGGCTAAATCACTGAGAGCATTAATATATGTATATGGCACAGTGTGGGATGGAGTGTCAGGTCTCCTTTCGGTTATGGAGTCATTAACATGGAGTCGTTCATTGCATAGAGTGATTTTTTGTCACGCAGTTCAAATCAAATAACCATCATTGGGTAGGCAGGGCCAGTATTTATTTCTGAATTTTTATATTTTTCTAATATACAATCAGGCTCTTTCATGTAAACTTATGACTTGACCTATGTGTTTCAGCATTTGGACTTTCTCCTTCTATTTGTCTTTCTCTCCTGTCTGTTCTTCCTCACAAATCTTCCACAAATACAGTACACATCCGCACAGACATGATAACAAAGCATTCTCATTTTAGCCTTAGTTAATGAACCAAACAGAATGAGATTTCATGACGATCCATTTGAACTACGGAGTGGTAGCCAGTGACAGTCTTGATACCTGATAACACTTTCTCTAGTTTTCAATGTATGGATACAGGATGCTATGGCACATTGCGGAACGCTACACATTAGCCCATGTGATTTCAGCTTCAGCCTGCGGTGTTTCTCTCAAAATGAATCTCAGAAATGTCTGTGCAAAATTTGTCTGTAAAATTCAGGTCAGATCATTCTTGATATATATTAAAAAAAAAATTTAATTTCAGATATTTTACACTCCGCCTGAAATCATATTATACTTAATGTTTACTTAATGATATACTCTATGTTCGCACTTGTTTCTCTATATTGTATTTTTTACCCATGCAATGCTACATTTATTGCTTGTCTGTCCATCTCTGAAGAGGAATCCCTCCTCTTTTATTCTCCCATTTCCTCCTATCGAAACATTTTTTGTGGAGTTTTTTTCCTTATCCCAATCAATAGGATTTATGCTGATGTACATATTGCAAATTCTCTGAGGCAAATGTTAGATTTTTGATTTTGGGCCACTGTACAACTAACATCACCTTATATTAAATTTTAAGTCAGTATATATTTTATATTTACGAGTAGCTGTTGTAGTAGTTGTTTCTCAAATTTTTGATTTGACACCACATTTGTTTCTATATTGTTACACAGTGAAACATTAAGCTATTATGGGAAATTTGAAATCTACCTTCCACTTAATGTGTCCACAATCTGAAAGCCTGACCATGTGTGTGGCAAATTTGATGTAAGGATGTTCCTATTTGTCGCATGTAAGTGCATTCTGCTTGTGTTCCCCGGCCCTGGGGGAAAACAAGCAGAATCGACTCACCTGTAGCTGCAGGATTGGATAGTGACATGATGCAGCATCTTTGTAGGGCTGATAGCTGAAACTGCAGCGGCTGCATGGAATTCACCCATCATTTATTTTATTATTTACACCTGTGCTTTTCCTACTGACATGTCAAAATGTCTTCTATGAATAAGGTCTATCTACCAAACTAAAAGGCCTTTCATAATAATATCTGCATCTATGTACATGTACCTACCTGTATATTAGTACACTAAATTATTGTCTAAATCAGGCTGAAATTAAATACACATAAATAAAAATGTGGAAAACTAGATCTTGTGGTATGCCCATTAACTACACTATTTTGTTCACTGTTAATTGTCACTCTTTCTGAGAACTTATGAAAGGAACTGGGCTTGGGTGCCGTTATTGACTGATGAGAGAGAATCCTTTCATCAGCTTGCATGTAAGGGAAAACAGAAACATACAGATTTACTGTATACACACACACACACACACACACACACACACACACACACACACACACACACACACACACACACACACACACACACACACACACACACACACACACACACACACACACACACACACAATGTCCCATGTTCAGTGTTATCTTGCCTGAGGTGCTTTGTGCATTAAACCTTACCTCACCTAAAATTTCAAGTCAATTGTATTTATATAGCCCGCTATTACAAATCACTAATTTTCCTCAAGGGGCTTTACAGGACGATGCTCTGCCTCTCTGGTTATCTGTCTTTGTCGTTTGTTTCCTCCCTTTTTCACCGCAGCTGTTTGTTTTTGTTCTTTTTTGTTTCTGTTCGGTTTCCACATCCAAAAACGATGAACTGATTCCCAGATGGGCATGTAGTATGTGTTAGCAGGCTGCAGCTCTTCTGCTAGATTAAATCCAAGTCTAACCCATCACAATAGCACCGATGCTTAGTGAGCTAGGCCTCAGTGCCCATTGCTGCAGGGATCACCTCACATACATGCCACGCAAAAGACATCCAAACACGAATTACACACCATACCAATCACTGTTGCTCCAACTGAGCCATTACGCAGTACTGATAGCTAAAGCATAAACCCACTGCCTCACCCCAGAACCATTACACAGTATGTGTTTCTGTGTGCAACATAGGTAATGCTCTTCTGACTCCTTTGCTGAGTCCTCAACTTCATCATCATTAGGCTGCTGCAGTGATAAGACAAAGTGATAGAGGGATGAGGAAAGAGACAGAAAGAGAGAGAAAGTGATGTGGTTCTGCAGCAGAGGTATCAAAGGGATTACCTTCACATCTCCCACCTACCTAATAGACTCTCTCACCTGGTCTAAATGACACACACATGGTCCTTTTTTTGAGCATCAACACTTAAAGGCATACTGCATTGATGGTTCCTTACAGAGATATGTAATAAAGTGAGTGCAATGAAAGCCAAATTGGAGCGTCCTGGAGTGTACCACTACCTTTTGGTTCATTATTATTAATGCAAAATACATATATTTTAGGCCCAGAGGTGGATATGAAATTCAGTTACAAAACACAGCTTTTTTTTGTATTCATCCTTCATTTCCACCACAACCCCCCTATAATTCTCCCTTTTTAATTCTCCCCACATTGCTCTTATCAGATTTGCCTTCATTAACATTGCAGCCTCGTTAGGGTTCCTTGAAACGTTAATCTCGTTGAGAACAATCAAAGCGGCCCTGCTCCAAGTCAGCCTCTACGCAATGAGTAGAGAACAATGGCAAAGTTGTTTCTTTTTGAACTCATTTCATCTTTACCTCCATTACATGTTTTATTTCTTTTCATTTTCTTTATACTTTGCATTTAAGACATTTAGCTGATCCTTTTCCACAGAATGTCTCATTGGATGAGCTGCCATGTTGGGGATCAGTGACCTGCTGAAACCTCAGATCTTTAACACTGTTGCTAAAGCTGCAAGCCCACCCTAAATTTACTATGTTACTGAAGGTTATGTGAGGTGAAAGTGAAAAGGAAAAAGAAAAAGGTAATTTGGATGTTTTTATTTTTTTTTTGAGAGGGCATTTGTTCAGCTTGTGTGTGCACCTTCATTACCATATTTATCAAGGTTGCTTTAGCTTTGATTTTTATCTTCTGTCATTAGCCTGGCTACATTTTACTAGTCCTTGGGAGCAACCTCTCTGTTTTCTCCTCTCCTTCCTCACCCTCCGTCTTCTTTTATCTCTACAGAAACAGGCAGAGACCTCGTGCTGATGTTTAGACCTTCCATCAAAAAGCTGATTGGTTATGGTGCTTGACAATGATTAGATTTTAATTGATTAGTTACAACCTAATTGGATGATAGGCAGCAGCTTGATGAAAATGAGAAGACTTGAAGAGAACTTAGCCTTAGTCTTCATTAGTAGCACTGAAGGAGACATCCATCCAAAACTTTGCTTATCCGGGGCCGGTGCGTGGTGGCAGTAGGCTAAGCATGGTAGTCCACATCTCCCCAGCAACATCTTCCAACTCCTCCTGGGGGATCTTGAGATGTTCCCAAGCCAGATGAGATATATATATATTATAATCTCTCCAGTGTGTTCTCGGTCTGCCCTAGGGCCTTCTACCATTTGGACATGTCTGGAAAACCTCCATTGGAAGGAGCTCAGGAAGCATCCTGATCAGATATCTGAACCACTTCAACTAGCTCCTTTTGACGTGAAGGTGCAGCGGTTCTTCTGCATGCTTCTTCTGAATATCTGAGCTCCTTAGCATAACTTTTATGGTGTGCTCAGTCACCTTATGGAGGAAACTAATTTCAGCCACTTGTATTCGGGATTTTATTCTTTTGGTCACTTTCCCAAGCTCATGACCATGGGTGAGGGTTGAAACGTAGATCATGGTCTGATGAAGCCAACAGAGCCACATCATCTGCAAAAAGCAGATATGTGATTCTGAGGTCCCCCAAACCGGACACTCTCCTCCCCAAGGTGGTCTTAGGCTTTTGATTGGTTTCATTCATTATACAATAAGAAGTGAATTTGATACTGATTAGAAGAGATGTACAGTATACACTGGAATGTACTGCATATGCACATTTGAAACCTCTTTCCAGTAATGATGTTTTTGATGGTTACGGGTAGGAAGTTGATGACAATGATAATGTGGGCAAATCTATCAGTCTCCCTCCTTTTTCTTCTTTTGGTCTTTTGGTCACCTATGCAAGGTGCTCCATGTTAAGTGTCCATAAGGTGGACTTGCTACATAGCTGACGTCAGTATGACTGGCCTCTAATTAAATTTCGGTCTTTCATCCCCACAATCACAGACACACAAAGATTCACAGCAAAAATAATTTATGCATGACAACAATAATGTGCCTTTGGATGAAAGATTGTGTATCTGGGCCATTGCCAAAGCATAACTTGAAAAAATATTCGGGCTTTACCTCATTTTTTTCTATTTCTATTCTATCCTATTTTTATATCTTTCTGATGAAGTGGGCTGGGGTTCTGTGCATCAGTAGGAATGTTCCTGACTGAAACATTTGCATTTTCACTGACAAAATGAAATGTTTATTGATAGATGTTCGATGGGGGAGTCGGGTCAGTGAGCCTGGGTCCCAGAACAACGCGCAAACCCATTGACAGGCACACAGAGAGGGCCAGTAAAGACTCAGACGGGACAGGTAAAAGCTTATTGCCCACCGATGCGGCGATCAACTGGGATTTGTCCTGGTATGCCAGTACATGATGGCCAGTACACCACTGCTGTGGGCTGAGGATTTGATCCTCAAACACTCAGTAAAGACTGTCGATGTTATTTATTCTGCAGTCTCTCTGATAAATAAAGATCTGATCTCTTGGTAGTCATTAAAGAGATCACAATGTGTAAGCATTGGGAGACATGGGGAAAGAGCATTGGTCTCTATGTAGCACAGCAGGAAACCTACAAGAAGGGCACAGGCTGCTCACAGCATGCACACTGGTCTGCTTCTCTGTGAGTGAGTGTGTGTGACTATGATCTTTGCTCGACCAGAGGTTGTGAACAAACCTTACGGTAAACCCTGTGTTGGCAACCAACACCAGCAAATTCAAGGTTTCAGTTTAGACATAGACTTACTCTCTTTCAAGATTTTAACCATGTTCAAAATAATGCTGTTAAATGTGAAGACTGTGTTTTTTCTCTTAGTTTTTCTCCTCCGTCCACAGTAAGGTGGTATCATACCCTCTCAAAAACTGATGTTTTAGGAAATGCTCTCGGTAGTGGATAAATCTAAAAATATTGGTCTCACGATGTTGTGTGGATGGGGAAAGCAAATACAGTGAGATTGCCAACCTTTCACACACAAAGCCAACATTCTGCACTTTCCCACAATGTTGAGAAGCCTGTTTTAAATGTCAATGGAGCTGATCAGACTTCTAGACTTCTAGACTAGACTGATTTTTAGTAATAAAGTTACTGGCCTGGTGAAAATTTCATTACAGTGCTGCAAATGAAATCTAAAAAAAAAATTATGCTACAACACATACAAATTCAAATATACCTCAAAATCTATTAAGGACGATTATTATGAATACGCTGAATGATGAAATTACCTAACAGAGAGAAAAATCGCTCTAAAATCCAAATTGTGTTCTTCTCAGAATCACCTCTCCATGTCAGCAAACTGTCACTGGCATCCTGTGAAAATGATGGTGGATGAATCATATCACATCATATTACAAATAATGGTGATAAAGCCTATTAGCCTGTTGAACAGGATGAGATCAGATTTGACCAGTAATACAGAGAGAAATGAGGAGTGGAAGACGTGCTACTCCTGTCTACAGTAAACACAACTGCCAAATTCTATAAAAGATACCAGACAGAAAAATGGGATCGTTTTTTTTGATGACTGGGTAAATTAATAAACTTATTACATTTTTACTTTAACTTCTCCAACATTGCTCACTAAATTACATTACTGGATATGTTGTAAGAGTGTACAAGTACAAAACAGCCATTTAATTCAGGGTTATGATGCAAAAGCCCAGTTGAAAAAAGGCTGAAGATATGCCAGTGACAATACTGATCTTCTAATTTTACAACAAAACAAGCAATCACAAAGAAACTCATAAGGCAGGAGTAACTGTCTTTGTCAAAATGATCTATGTATTCAATCACAGTTTAGTTATGGCAGAATTGAAACAATATTGTTCTCCAACCACAAGGATACTTTAACTAAATAAAAAGAAGAAAAAAACAGCCCAGTTTTCTTGTAATTCTGTTCATTTCGGATGATTGCAGACCTCAGGATTTACTGTACATCCAATGCCAACATTTAGTGTCAGTCTAGAAAGTTGTGTGCCCTATACTGTAGTTGGACGTGAAGATGGGCGTGAAGCGTGTCAGACTTTCATGTAGGAGAGTTTGCGTCTCATCAAAGACTTTCACATTTTTATTCATGCAATCTCTCTCTAACTTTAGCCAAAAGTTTTAGTTGCCTTCCTAAAACCGCAGTCTTTCCCCATCTTTCACTAATCTTAAACATACAGTTGCCACATGCAGATAATGTAGAAAAAACCAGAGATTTGAAAATTTTGAAAGCTGATGTAAAAATAAAATCTGTAAACTGGGGATTGACAGATTGGTCCAATATAAACGTTTCTTTCTAAGTGCTATATGAAGGCAGCTGGACTTGCTTGAAGTTCTTGAGGACGTTTCGCCTCTCATCCGAAAGGCTTCTTCAGTTCTAACTTCAGTTCTGTGAGGTGAAACGCCCCGATTATTATCAAACATTTTTCACAAAAGCAACAATGGTTTATTTTCATTACACCACCACAATTCTACTTTGCAACAGTGGACAATATCGCTTTTGAACTAGCTAGATAAATGTTAACCTTACAAGCTAACGTCAGTCCTTGAGCGGCTGACGGTGTTGCCGAGCAACAATAAACATTCTAGCCCTTGAGGGTTAGCTAGCATACTACTGTTGACAGATATTAAAACTGACAGATAAGATCTCACCTCCAGTTCTCGATGAGGAACAGACAACCCGTGTTGACCTTGACTCACCAACCATTTTCCCATGGGAACTCGTTTTTTTTCTCACTGCAAAGTATTATGAAAGTAACAGCAAGTTGTTGCACCACAGTCTCCATTTTGTTTGCATCTGACTCCTCATGAGATCACTTGAATTCGCATGAGGTGGTGCATTGCTCCCTGATTGCTCCCTCTAGCACAATAATCATAATAAGATCCTATGTGTGATGCACCATTATTTTACAATCCTGTAGTATGTGCATGTTTGAGGTTACAGAGAGCATCTGTGAAGTTTCTCCTTATGTGCGTGATGCAACCCGATTTTAAAATGGGTTAGGATTTTGAAACTCCTGTAGTCTGAGACTGGCTTTAGTGTAGACGTGGTATCAGAGTGATGTGTGCAACCGTGTATAAGCTTTAAATGTCAGCCTTCTAGCTTTTCACGCATCCTCTTGCTTCACTTCTGTCCTGAGAACATTAGTTTACCCCAGATGCCTGTCACCGTACCAAACTACCTTACTTCTCTATGTGCGTGTCTGTTTGTTGCTTAAAGTGTCCATGTGTATCAGACAAAGAAAGTCTTGTAGCACCATGTGCACTGTCAGCCTCACTCCATTCCTACATCTGCTCCAGCACATTGCCTCTGCTAGCAGTTAAATATGGTTGCACTATGCTAATCTTACCCCATCCTCACCCCTCCTCCAGCTCTACTCTTTCCAGGGTAGCTCCTTTTCTTTCCCCCAGAGGAGATTAGTGTCTCCTCTATGAAGTACAACTTGACCTTAACCCTCCCTCATTCTCTCCTACACTGCCTCGAACACTCCCCTCATCACCATTTGATGTAAATGCAAATGATTCATCATCCTCCACTGATACAGTTTCAGAAGCCCATGTCTGCGGTGAAAAAAAAGACTTTTTATGGAGTGCTTCTCCTTTCTGACAAGTCAAGTACCTCACAGGGGCTCTTTCAAACATCATTGGAACATAATTGAATGTATATAGAGTTAGGTGAGACTAGAAGAGTGGCAGTGTCTTGCTAGTTTTGTCTCAAAACACTAACCCTGCTTGCTTTTTTACGAATGATACCAAAAGAGTTATTCTTATTCTTATCCTTTTTTCAATTTCCCCATCTCTCTCTGTTTTCCATTCCCTTGTTCTCTCTCCCTTTGCCTCTCCCCCTCTTCCTTTCTGGACAGCAGGCATTCAGTCTCTTATCAGTAGAATCAGCCAAGCATAGCCACTTTTGGGCCAAAGATAGGCAGGAATTGGCTGACAGTGTGGAACCGCTACTGAGAAAGAGAGGGATATTAAAGATGAAGAGGGGCAAGAAGGGGAGAGAGGGCGAAGCAAGAGAAATGACTAATCGCAAAAAGAATTTAAAAAAAAACGATGATGATCACCAGGTATTTTTCATAGAAGAATACCTGTTAATAAGATTGAGCTTTTTCTTGCAATCACAACATCAGATGCAGTCAAACATCAGATGTTTCTTTTGTACAGCATAACATATCTCCCATGCCATCTTCAAAAACTAGCAAGCTAGCATTTATGTGTGACTTTCAGAAATCCTTGAGGCTCCAGTGCCTGACTAACTTTTCTGCCTCACAGTTAAATTCAAATAGTACACATTTTGTTAAGTGCTCCTACATATTAATCAAGTCTCAGCTCATTTGAAAGTAAGATCACATTGCAGCTAATCAGCCAGGAAGCTGATCATCCCCAGCTGTCTGCTTCATTTCCTCTAAGGTAAATACAGTCATATTTAATGAGGTAGCTTGCTAGCTGGCGTAAGCAACTGAACAAAAAGCAAACAAAGCTTATAAAATACACAACAGTGCTGTAAGATGGTTTTCAGCAAAAGGGTAGTTACCTAAGCAAACTAACAAAAGTTTCCCATCATGTGATGCGACTGAAACTCATTTGTGTGTTTGAGGATTATGGGAGATTAAAATTGCAGCTAAGGTGTAAAGATATCTAATTAAAGGGTAAATCAACACTGAAACACACAAGCTAGAAAACTGCCGATGAACTACTTTCAAGGTTGTTACAGCCTAGTCAGGGTACAGTGATTCAGGCACACCAAATAAGTTGCTTTGCTTCATCGTTCTGATCTTACAGAAGATACCTCTGAACTAACTTTTAAGTTTCTCATTTCACTTTGTGTTTCTATGGCTGAATTTGTCTTATGGCGTCACAGTAACAACTTGAGCAGTAATTACACTGCTTAAACTTTAAACCACAAAGTCCACCATTCATCCTTCCTCCACACAAATTGTTTCCTTTAACTAGTGTTTAACTGGTATTCAGGATTCCTGGGGAATTGTATGTAGTGCAGTGTAGATATTGCAGGCTCGATGCCTGCAGAATATGAAGTACAGGACAATATGGATACATAGTCAGTAACAGGGAGTGAATGAACTCTATGGAATGCGTTAAAATGCAGGAGAAGAAATATAGGTGGGGGTAATGGTGGTAATCTATCCATTTTAATGCATCTCATTAATAGCGAACAAGAGGCCTTGTAATATGGAAAGTGGTGGAAGAGAGGAAGAAAAGGAAAGCGGAGGGGGAGGAGGAAGAGGGGGATGATGGGAAGATGTTGAGGCATAATCAGACTATAATTAAACTACTCTCTCATCCACATTGAGGGGCGTGCATATGTGCACAGATAGGACGGTTTACATGGTTATGGATGGGCACACTCTACAGACAGATACTGCTACTCTGGAAAACGCTACAAACAACAGATAAACGTACATGTTCGGATGTATTACTCATACTGTAGTCTCTCTTTTATTCACTTTACATGTCTGGGCTGCAGTTTTATAGCTGCACAACGACTGCAGATCTAAGGCATGTCAGCATTTTGGTCATTTTGAAATGCACCGGCCTGTTCATTTGGTATTTATTTGCCCTGCACACCTGGCATAGCAAAAGGCTGAGATGGATGTCTCAATGAAATGAGCATTGCATATAAATGAAGTTGTGATGTTGGTATTTTTTCATATTAGAGCTCCATTAAGTGGTATTTTTGACAGGAACATTGACTCCCTACAACGTGAAAGACTGCCTAGTGCCAGTCACACTGAGAATCAGCACCAAGCTGTAGCAATGTGCAGCTTTCAAAAACTCCAGGTCATTGCTGGACATTGTCAGACTATATGGTTGATCCCCCCCAAAGGCAAACATGCAGAAATACAAAGACACTGAGTGGCTTGGCAGAGAAAGTTGAACATCTATAAAAAACTAACTAGAACCAGATATTATTCACCTAAGTTGGTGGACCGAGCCAGAGCTTAATATCTAGTGAATAATGGCCTGAGGTTTGACAGGGGGAGAAAGAGGACATTTTTCATTTCCCCCCAGCTTTACATTATTAAATACTTGTCCGTATACCTCCACCAGCACTGTCTGTATACTCATCCAGAGAGCATGTCTTATCTCCTTATTTCAAACATGGCTTGTATAAGTTGCACCTGAAGTAATGCATTTTTAATTTTCTGTAGAGACAGATCTCTCTGGACAGTCATGTAAACAGACTCTCGAGAATGAGAGTCCCGAGTCAGCAAGGTTATTAGGGGGAGCAGTTGATTTATACAAGCATGCCAACACACAGACTTTTCTTTCACAGCTCTGGAAGTAGTGACAGCGCTGTTTAATTAAAACAGCTCCATCTAACTAAGACACCATGTTACAGTTATGTAAATGTATACAGGTGTACACCTTACACTTCAGCAAACTATGGCTGTAAAGTGCATTACTATACTGCTAGTGGAACAAGGCTGAGAGTCCCAAGTCATGCTAAGAGCTCTGTCAGGCTCTACTTAATCACAGCGATGCATTGAGCTTAATGCTAACATCAGCATCCTAACAAGCTCACAATGGCAATGCTAACATGCTGATGATTAGCAGTTATATCTACCATATTCACCCTTTTAGGTTAGCATGATAGCATTGTAGGGATGAGGTTGATGGGGATGTCGTTTTGCAGGCATTTGGTCATAAACTAAAGTATTGGACAAGTTGTAATTTTGACCTGTTGAAGAAGAGTCAGAGGATCACCAAAGTTAAGACAGTTCATTCTCAGTGGGAATGTCTGTACCAAACTTCATGGCTATCCATCCAGTAGTTGCTGAGAAATCTCACAGAAAACCACACATGTGAGTGACTTTGGCCATGACTGATTCCAATCCTCAACATCCTCACTCTTTATATGTTCCCCTTTATACTACACAAACTATGCTGGCCATGAAAAGATTTTAAACATAGATACCACATTGTATCACTTTCCACATTGTGTTTATCTACATCATTTTGCGTCATGCATCGCCAATTCGCAGAACCTAGGGCCCTGTGTCTCTCTCTCTCACTCTCTGCTAGTGGCTCAAATGTTGCATTTGCATAATCTAGCACGGGAAAGTCATGGGGGAGAAGATTATCATCTGAAAGGTTATCCGGATTTTCAATGACTCAAATGCTCAAATGCACACACACCAGCACCAAAAGGAAGATAGCAAGATCATTTGAATGATAAAAAATTAGTACTGGTGTATAACTAATGCATAACATTTTTATCGTATGGTATCATCTTGCAGGTCATATGGCTTCCACCATTGTAATTAGATTAGTTTAAACAATTAATGAACAGTAGTTATAGGGAGTTGCTTGGATTAGAGGTTGTCTTTTCTGTTTTTAAAGCAGCAATCTCTTGCTGATGACTGACTTCGTGCTAACATGACCTACAAATCAGAGCATGACCGCCAGCCGCTTGACATAGCATACTCAATAGACTAAATAATGTAAATGTAAAATGCATATATCCTGACATTGTGGACAACATATACATGCTACGTGGTGCACACGTTACATAGCTCTTGGCAGTGGATCAATAAATTAACAACTGAGGTCTCTTTTGGACGATCAGTCATTGCTCCATAGAATTACAACTAGTCATAAGCAGAGATGTAGATTCAGTGAAGAGGTGACTTGATCAATTTACAACAAGCAGAAGAACCTTGAAGAAGAAGATGCAGCAGGCATCAATTGAAAAAAAACCTCCACCTGGCCTTCCCAATGAAGTTTAGTAAACATGTGAGGACACCAAAAAATAGAAGATCTGCTTGTATTGAGAAAAAAGGCTCCCCCCCTTTTCTCCTCTCTCTCTCTCCCTGGTCCACCAGGTTCAGCTGCAATGAGCAGCCATGAAAAATGGATGAGTGTGTTTCTCTCTCTTGCACTTCTTTCTTTTCCCTTCATTCATCCCTTCTTTCTCCCTTACTACAGTCTGATCATGCCCAGCTGTAATATATTTATTTTGCTAGTAACGAGAATGAGGAGTTTCTTTTTCTTTCTTTATCTTGTCGCAGAGAATGGCAGGAATAGATTGAGCAGAAACAAAAAAAAAACAAAAACAAAAAAAAGGATCACTCCTGCCCAGAAAACTGTGTGGGCAACACAAAGTAGCGGGAGGGCCAATGAAGCTTTAGGTTTTTATCTTACCGCACACACACAGACACACACACACACACACACACACACACACACGTGTGTGAGCCAGTGCATCAGCCACCAGTGCCACCTCACAATCTCTTACACCTTGTTGATTCAACACTTGTGCATTGTTTGATACAGCAGTTGGATTTGTGGGTAGATTTATTTCTCTCAAAGCCTCAAAGTCCTGTCACAGTGTGTGTGTGCGTGAGCGAGAGAGGTGGCTTATTATCAGTCTGAATGTGGCAACATGCGCAGCAGAGGAGACAGAAGGAATACTGACCTTACTCTAATCAACTGTGTGTGCACATGTGTCTGTTTGTGTGTACACTTGATATGAGGAGATGCACCACTACACCTGTCTGATTGAGCTATGCAGCTTTCCTCTAACAATGAACAAATTAGTTGATATTTATCCAGTTTTACAGATGAGGAGTGCTGAGCTGGAATCAACGAATTTGATCATCATATTCACATTAACCTGAATGACCTGATTTAACTATGGATCCGCGCTCTAGTGCGGAGATGATTGATGAATACCAGCCACTGAACGCAAGCTTAGAAATGACTGTGCTGACTTTGCGTTAATCTTTTCAGCTGCCAATATGATGTGTATCTGTTTGTTATTTACACCTACAACAGCTTTGGTGTGATCCATGTACAGATGAGAGACAAAACACGTACAGGGAAAAGCTATGACCATCTCTATCTTATTTTTATGTCGTATTATTTTAATGTTCCTGCACCTTAACCCCTCTGCAACCTACCGTTGCACCCCCTTGTCTCCCCCTTTTCCTCTGAAATTGCTTCAGCTCTGTGCTCCTTTTGATGCTAAGAGGCCTTTGAACTTCAGCCAGCATCTTTATGCCATGCTCAGTGGCAAGTCTGTGAGCAACTCAAATATTCATAAGGACCAGGCCTCACCTGGAATACTGATGGAGACTACTCTGCACTCTGGAGACGGGAGCACATGTGTCAAGCATGGGATAGGGATACAGTATGTGAACGGTGTTATAGCATTAGTTGTAAAATATGGTTACAGAGCTACCAATAGAATGGGTTATTTCATTTCATTGCAGTGTGTGATGGATACTACTGTGAGGTCCAAGGACTTTCTCTTATTTCCTTGAAAGTCATCAGCTTGGTCCTGTTATTGTGGCAACATTGTTAGAGGGGTTGCCCAGAGGTTTGTGTTGAAGTTCATGGTGAGGTCAAAGCAGGACAGTAAGACTGTCATGGAATGATGCAGTTTTCCTTGTGTGTCAAAATGATGCTGGCTAAAAGCCTATCGGCTCAAAATTTAAAATTTGGCTATTTGAAGAACCTTAAAGGATAGGTAAACAAATTTTACAGTCTGTATAAAAACAATAGCCAGGAGCCTATATGTAAATTGAAACTATTCATGCTGGCCAATAAAAGATCCCTCCCTAAAGTCCTTTCACTGTAAGTGATAGAGGTAGTCCTCATTTTGTGGAAAAAATGAGGTTGTGGATAAAACAAACAACGTAGACAATTGATTTCAAATGGGAAACAAACAGCGGTCTTCTGTGTGTGTGTATATATATATATATAATTACTATGGCCAGTATAGGATACCGATAAAACAGGCAGGACAGGAGGACAATCGTGCTAAAGCCTCATATTAGCTTCAGATAAACTTTGGGAAACAGTGTTGCACTAATTGAGGACTGGTGGATTTGTCCACCACCACTTACATTAGAATTGCATCATGAAGGCATCTCTAAATAGGCAGTATGAACAGAATGAATGATTACAGCAAGCAAAATAAGTTTCAGTCTACTGTATATCAGTATGAGCACCTGACTTGTTTTAAGACAGACTTGAAAAATTGTGAACTAATCCTTTAAATATTTCTGCAAAATGTTCATCTTTCTCAGCAGCCATGATGCTAGCAAATGGTGTCAGTTGGTAGTCTCACCAAACCAAAGCCCCAAGCTACGCATGGCTGTGCTACATTATGCAGACTCTGGCTCTAGATTAAAGCCATTTTTCATAACCAAATATCATTTGGGCTGATTATAGCACAATAGGCTTCTTTTCCCTCATGGTATTCAGTTTAACTTAGTACACACTTGACAACAGAAGTATTCTACAGTTGATTACCAGACAGTGGCTATTCTAAGAAAAATGCACATTTTCAGCACTCTGTGAACTGAGTCTTGAAGCCAGTGTAGTGCTTTTCCACACTAGCAGGTCCAGACTCTGAGCTCTGACATTTTCCATTGATTGTGAATGTTAAAGACAGGCTGAGCTGTCTCTGCTGTGCCACAAGAAAGATTCATTAGTGAGATCAATCTTCATGTTTAGTTTGAGATTTTGATTTTCTCTGTGTAGACTCATCCAGTATTTAGTGTGTGTTCCCTTTAATGAGTTCTTACCTAAAGTGATTTATGATTCATTTTCTTTCCTCTCTGTTTTGTCCCACTGAGTGCAGCGCTGAATACTTTCCAGACTCCACTAGAAGCAAATGAATAGAGGTTGTCAAATTATAAAACATTTATGCTTTTCTAACCAAAAGAACGTTTCAATAATCATAGGTGTTTGAATTAAATTACTTCTTTCTTTGTGTCTTGGCGAAATAATTGAAACCAGGTTGAGATGGGTGTATCCCTAAGTGAAGCCATTCAAATGAGTGCCATTTGGATTGGAGCTAGGAGGGCTTTAGTAGGATTACTGAAATGACAGGAGAGTTAGGGGTTATTAATAATGGCAAAGGCAGCTAGACAATGAGTGAATGCACGAATGAACTGTGGCATCACTCTATTGATTTTTTGATACTGAAAAAGACTCTTTAAAATGTATATAAAAATTAAGAACAAACAAGCATAAAATTACCAATTTACCTGCCTAAATCATAACAGGTGGACCAATCGACCCTCTACTAAAAAGAAAAAATGGCTTTTAGGATGGGTACTGACTGATGAGTTTGACAAACGTCACGCAATTTCAGGTAACATTGGCTGAAGCTGCTGGAGTGTAAACTTCCCCAAATCCAGTAAAGTGCAGCTGCTATTGTTAACATAAACTCTACTAGTATCACATAGTTTAATCCATTCCTTACACTTTTGCTCTTTTAATGTACATAATAGCAGTCTTACTACAGCTCCATGCACACTGCTTTGTCACATGGAGCTTGACAGGCCTACCACCAATAATTACAATTGCTAAGCTAGGATCGGACCATCGTTGCTCAAGGGAGGGGTAGAGAGAACAGCCAATTTGTCGTTACAAGTCATATAATAAGTTGAATTGTGTGCAACATAGATGTGACAAGGGGTGTTAGATTTAACAGCCAGGAAGTCATTTTTTGTGGCAAAAATTAAATCATAAAGAAAAGGAAACACTGCAGACAAATATGTGTAAAAGAGCATGAAACGCACCAGTCAGGTAAGAATAGAACTACTTTTCTAGGGCATTGAATTTCTCTCAGAGTGCTGTAGGGTCAATGATGAGTAGGTTGTTCTCAGAAACGGATTGTTCATGAGTTTGTGTCAATATAGTCAACAAGCCCACCAAGAGGCCTGTGGGCAGAAACTTTCTGTCTGCGCTGTATGATGTGTTCCCTTTATAAAGTAAGCACGTTGTTTTTCCATAGCCATACCAATGGTTTCTGTTATCGTCTGAAGGGCTGAAAGGCCCACACATTTCTGTTTATGTGTGCATCTGTCTGCCCCACCCACCCAGTCGTCTGTCGCAGTGGGTCAGAAATGATTGGTCTCTGAGCCAGTTGGCTAAACTGGTCAAGTGGGACAAAAAGCCACATGCCATATGTGGGACTATTCAGACAGTGCAACAAAAGTAGCATGTAAGCCTCTCTCTCTAATCCCTCCATATCCACTGCACTGCTTCTCCCTGACTGACAACTGTCAGCTCATGATGAGGTTTGCAGACTCTGTAGCTACTCATGTTCATCTTTGTTTGTCCATCACAATCTTGTTTATCTGTATGATGTCTTGTTACACCTTAGGTCTTATTTTTGTAGTTTTACCAATCGCTTCCATTGGTAATAATAGTACTGCACTCAAAGAACTGACTGCTGAGATCTGGGAATGCAGCAACAGTGTTAAAAAGAAGTCAGAAAGGGAAAATAATTAAATCATCATACAAGTTTTAAACAAACTCCCAGGTCAGCCCTGCTGTCTGTTATGTGTTACAGTTTTCAGACCAACTTTCTGGTTCAATTTGGACTTACTCTACCTACCAATTGACTCACTTTCTGTTTTACCTCCAAAAATTGGTTTAGATGGTGTTTCCCTTTGGTTTATTTGAATAATTATTAGAGGCATGACAAGGTAGAAGCATTGGGTGATTCACAAAAAATGCATAAAGAAAGAGAGGAAAGTTTGAAAGAATGAACAAAATTCGGTTCATCTGAAATATTTTTCTCGAATTTCAAATCTTGCAACCCCTGGGTTAAGTTATCTGTCTTAAAGTTATCTGTCTTATCTGTCTTTAAGTTATCTGTCTTAAATCTGGGTTGTTGTTCCTTGACACATTAAAATTTGTTGTAGTGACATCGCCACGTTCCCAGATATCAGTAATTACTTTGAGTTAAATGTTATCATAGTCAATAAAAATGAGGACCAAAACTACATAAATATAATCCAATTGTATAAAACATAAATTATCATTTAAGTGAAAATACCCCAAAGTACTGCATTTTTAATAAAAAAAAAAAGAAAGATAAACAAATGTCGAATTTCATCAGTCAAGATTTCAAAAATACTCAGAAGTAATCCAACTTCAATTAAATTAGTGTTAAAGATATTAAACTGTTTAAATGTTCTCCAAAATGAATTTTATTTTCAGTGTCAGATATTATTTGAAAAAGCCTGCGCGAGGATGATTGTAGCTAAGAGTGTTGATATCTTTAAAAGTAACCTTTGATTGGAATGTTTCATGGCAGTTATTTGATGATTTTTATTACCTGTTTAATTACATTTTTCATTTTGATTCACATGTCTTTTATCTCTACATTTTCCTATTTTTCGTTTGCCTTAGTGCCTCATTTTCTATGTATTTGTCACTTGCCTGTAAAGGACTTTTTAGTGCACTGACCTTTACTAAAGGTGTGATTTAATGATTGACGTGTGTTATCTTTTCCAAATTATAAAGCTCTAGCTAACCTTCCACTGGAACACAATAACTGTGATCCAGTCTGTTCCTAAATGTCCATGCATGTGGTGTGCTTTTTCTGTGGCAGTGAACATATGTGTTTTCCCGAACTCCTTAGTGTGCATGTGTATTCATAATATTTACCGTATGTGTGGGTGTGTTACATGTCTGGAAAATGAAAATCACTATTCCCCAGAGAGATGGCAGCCAATCACTGACCCTACCAAGGTTGCCTCCAGTTCATCGCTGCATTCCTCTTTTAAAACCCTCACTTCTTTCATCTTAATGACTGAAGGTGCCAACAATTGATTTCAGTTGTAAATAGGGTTTACACATATCCTCATCTTTGTACGTCTCTTTGTTTTTGTGCCCATGTGGGTTCTTTCTCAGCTCAGTGTGTGTGTATGTTTCATCCGTGAGGATGATTTTTGCTCCACTGGCCGCTGATGAGTTTTACCAACTCCATTGGTAAAAGCAGATCTCTCTGCTAAATAAGACACAAATGAGGGGCCAGAGGGATTATGTGGCTGCGCTCGGGTAACACGCTTTTGCTTCGGTGCTGTGAAATAGTGGAAGCTTGTTTTGCATTGTATTACAAGGCAGGTACCTTCAGAGTGCCTACAGTACAATACACCACAAACAGATGTTGGGCTTAATCTGATGAAGCCCTGTGTGTTTTCCACCTGAATTAATTTTCTGCCCAAAACAACAAAGTGCAACTTTTCAGGAAATTATGTGTAATAAACAATGTGTTTTTTCTCTCCCTTGCTCTTATTCTCTTCAGTATTATGGAAATAAATAGCCACTTGAACTTAGGCTGGGTTAAAAAGAGGTTGAGAGGATATTGTAATGCGCAAAAATGCTTCTTCTTCTGAATAACCAATTGCTTTAGCACTTGTGCAAGTCCCAAATTCATTAGGTTGGACCCCAGGTGCCAACGTAGACCATAAAATGAAGAGTGGTGGTCAGTGGGAGGACGTAAGTGTGCTCTGTAGTGTATAAGTGGGATCTGTAGGAGTATGTTTTGTTTTTTTTCAGAACTACAGTCAACTTTCTGAAATACTGACGTGTTGCTGTACCTTCCATGAGTCCTCCGGTATCACCGTCATTTTACTGCTACTTACACACATACCAACAGCATGAAGAGATCCACTCACGTTCACACAAGTGTGTTCCTGTGCCTTAATGTGTATCTCCTTGATCAGTCTTCTGAGAGGTGATAACTCTCCTCCTGCCTTCATCTCCTTCAGATAGGAAAGTAGTTGTCAGTATGTCTGACATGTCCAGAGCATATCCAACCGCCAAGCCGGATTGGTTACTGCTTCAGTGTTTATTTGTGTTTGTGTGTGTGTGTGTGTGTGTGAGAGAGAGAGAGAGAGAACGAGAGAGAGACAGTGTTCATTGTACGTGTGTGATGAAGCACATATTTCTCAGTTATGGTGGGGGATAAAGTGTGTTTGAAGCACTTTTCCCTTTCATCTACATTGTTGCCTTCTAGGCCTTTCCGTTTTCACAGTTAACAGTCAGGGCTCCATGGTCGTGCACTGCAGCTCTTCAGCTTCAACCAAAAAAAAAAAAAAAAATACAAAAACTGTGCTGAAACGGTGAAATACAGCGTTTGGGTTTAGAGTTTCAGTCCAGTACGATGTAGGATGAAAAAGGTACCCATGTACTGCAAAGTGAAGCTCGGGCTGGAGAAAACAGAGGGTTTTTGTGAATCAAGTTGTTGTTTTTCCATGTAATCAACTCCAGAGCCCAGTTTCTGTTAGCCCACCTGTTTTCTTTGACTAGAGGCAAGTTATTTGTTGTTGTTGTTTGTGTTGTTTGTGGCCGTTTTTTTTTTCCTTCTTGTTGGCCACATGAACCATCAGGAGTTCAGCACAATTACTGAGCTAGTAATATACAAATAAAAAGGGAATGCACAGCTTTTTTGTGCCAATAATCAGCTGGCAAATCACTGGCAAATCACTGGCTCTGCAGGCTGTTGTACCAGCCATGTGTGCAGTAAATTCTCATGTAGTTTAGTTGTAAAATGTGTGTAGGGTTAAGCGATGAACTCAATAAAAAGTAGTTGCAACATACAACTTAATTACGATTTTATACCTAACCTGAGCAGGTGTATGCCACTGCTTATTAACTGCTGTCATGTGGGAAGGGTTATGGGAGAGACTAATAATAAAAGAGTCAGGGGTTTTTCAATTCCTGTGTCAAACAGACAGCCAAGGTTTTTTATTTTTTAAACATGACCACGAACGTTCCCTAACCCTTAACCATGTGTTTGTATTGTAACAATGACAGCGAAGGTCATCTCTCTCAACAAAGTTTGTATTTTAAACCAAACCATGCTCTTTCCCTAAATCTAATGAAGTTGCTTTCTCTGCTTAAACCTAGCCAAACGTTAACCATAGCACTGACGCATCATAAAACAGATGATGAGTGATGATCAGCGATTCGTAACGGTTTTGGAAGGCACAGACAAATTATGTCGTCCTGTCGATAGGGGCGTCAGATCAGAAAGCACTTCTATGTATCGTTCTAGCGGGCAAGGACATACCATGTATTTCGTTGTTTAATTTGGAGGACTTGTTGCTGTATCTATGTGTGACACAGCCATTATCATCTAAATAAAAACAAAGCAAAGTACAACAGAAGTGTTATTTATGAATGACGTTATGGACAAACACGATGTACAGTATTATATGTTAGTTTTTTCACACAGTTCCTCTTTTTTAATTTTACAGTCAGTCATACGTCTCTTAATTTCTGTCACTTGTTGGTAGTGTCGTTCTCTCCCAGATAATCTAAATGTCGAGTTGGGCGCATATTTTTTGTTATAGTGACTAAAATCGAGAGTTTAGATTGAAGCTAACTGGTTACAACGAGGAACTTGGTGTTGACTTTGCACTCAAACTTACAAGCAAACCTACCGTAAGCTGGTGCAACAGGCAGCATGTGTTTAATACCAATAACCAACATTATCATGCAAAGTAGCATCCAAACATTCTCTTAACATACTCTGTTGCTTTAAATATGAATAGCTTTCATCATTAGACTACTGAAGAAGTGCCCATCCCTATTTCATAGAAAGTACAAGCATGGCAGCATGATTCCATCAATAAATTTTACTGCAGATTCCAGTCAACTTTCTCTTTTCTCATCTCAAAAAATAGTTTCTTTTTTCATTATATAACTTGCAGATTAATAAAAGAACATTGTCCTTCACACTAAGGTTTGTTATGTCTGGTTTGTCCAGTTCATTTGAGCGGTTTCAGGTGAGAACCACATATTCATGAAATATATTTCTTTATCACCAACCAGCCTCAGTGACAATGGATGGCGGCAAACCGTCTGACACAAAAGAGATCTTAGACTTATTCAAAAATCTTCCAAGGACACACAAAGTTTGTTTGTGTCCTTGATCTCATCACTCAACAGATGATGATCTCTCCCTTTCATATATGTCACCATTGCTAAAGGTGACACCAGTGCAGATTGACTTCTTTTGTGTGTTTGGTGTGTTCCAAAAATCCCACCATCATTATATTGGAATTTATTTCCTCCTGTAACCCCACGATCCCCGTCACTTCCTGTCTTTCTCTGCTCTCCTACGAATTCTCTGTTTTGGGAAATGAGTGGTGTTGGGGGAGGTGGAGAAATGACAAGGTTTAGGTTGCAGGCTGTCTCTCTTTTTCCTTCCCTCCATTCCTTCAGGATGAGGGGAGATGAAATACCTCTGTGTGTGCTGTGTATGTGTTTTGTGTGTGTGTGTGTGTGTGTGTGTGTGTGTGTGTGTGTGTGTGTGTGTGTGTGTAGTCCCAGTGGGGATACTCTCTTCCTCTCATCACGTCTCCTTGCCCACTTGCCTTTGATTTTTAGAGTGACACGAGAAAGACAGAGAGAGGCAAAACGGAATGGACTGCCAGGAGGAATCACGAACACAGTCTTAGAAGGGCTGGGGACTAAGTGCTGTGGAGAACTAAGAGTGTGTGTGTGGGAGAAAAAGAACATGCATCCATGTAGGCAACTAAAATGAAAAGAGCAACTGACCACACTGACAGAAGTGAGCTTTTGATTTAAATATTAAAAGGAAAAAAGAAAGATACGGTCGACTAAATCTACGTAAAAACAGACACAAGGACAAATTGTTCCCAAGATCATGCTCACTCACACACACACACACACACACACACACACACACACACACACACACACACACACACACACACACACACACACACACACACACACACACACACACACACACACACACACAGACATTTCTTTAACCAGATTACTGTTCATAGTGCACCTCAAGTTCCATAAGATGGTGGCCTTCACTTCAAACGCCCAGCCATTCTAAAAGGATTACACCGCGGATACTTTTATTTACTCAATGTGTTTTCAACTCCCTGTTTCACAGCTGGCCTGAGGGACCACATAAACTGGCCAGAACACAATTCTGCAGGGATCAAAAAGACCCAAGAACCTGCGTCTTACGCTGATTCCTTGTTCAACAAAACACACACACACACGCAGACACAGACAGTTCACACTTCAAGCCATCTGCAAATAAGAGACTTATCGAGCAGCTAGAGAGAGTAAAAGTAGCTTGAATCCGAAAGGAGTGTTAAACTGTGGACGTTTTATATTCAGGATTTTCTACATCTTTAGTTCTCCCTCTATACGTGCGTCTGCATCCACCTGTTTTAATGTGCAATTTCTGCAAAAATAAATTGAGGGCAAAATAGCATAAATAAAAAAAACAAAACAAAACAAAACAACAAACATTCAAAGCAATCTCATTATGCTGCCACTCAATGTTACATGCCTCTGCTTCAACAGAAAGCCCCAAAACTAAAGAATAAAAAGAGCAAGGATGTAGGAGATATGCACAACTGCAACGTCCCTTCCCATTCAAATCTGCAATTGTTACATGCCACAGCCCTCTTGAACATAATAGTAGCTGATGAAAACACAACAGGTTACAGGTGGATCAGAAGAGTCCAATTAATTAATTACCCCCCCCCCCCTCGGATTAGCCTGGTTTCAGACCTCTGAATTGCCCACATCTAGTTATTGAAAGAATAACTCAACACTAGATTTTGGAACTCACTCCGTGGGTTGAAAAGTATAAGGCCCAGTTCCAGTGTCCCCCCTTATGCACTCACAGACTTTGGTGCGTACCCTCACATACCTGCAAGGGCTCAAGGCGGTCCCACTGTGAAATTGGCAGTGTTTTAGGGTTCTGTTGTGGACTTTTTGAGCCCTTTCTGAACGCTCTCCATTAAGTCTGCAACTCTGTTAAAATGGCAATGAGTGTGAAATTGCGCATTGGAAAAAAGTGAAAACAGCAACTTGATTTTCCTTGTATTTTTAATGACACCGATTGTATATCAGTTCAGCGTATGTTGTCAGTGCATGCAGGATTGTTAGACTGGGTGAAGTTACTCTTTAAACAGGTCTGGCTGCAGGTTCATTGATCGCTGTTTTCCTGGTAGTAAAAGCTGCAATCCTGACTACAAAACTGAGGTAGGATGGATTAAGAATGAGGATGTTATCTTCCTGGGCCACAGCCAAAGCCAGGATCCATTTCACACAAGAATGTCAACAATTGGATGGATGAGTCTGACATAGCTATACATGTTGACTTACTGAAATGACAAGTAGTAATGACATCTTAAAGTTTTTCATTTGACTTGAAAAACTGAAACTAGGTTGATTTGTTAAGACACAGTAACCCCCTGCTAACAAGAACATAATTAATGAAATTAGATTAATATGGCACTTCAGCAATTAAATGCTATAGTGTTTCACAATTACTTGTGCTTAGTCAATATTAAACTAAAAACCGTTCAACGTAGTTCTAAATATTGATATTTTGAGATAAATGTACCATCATAGTCTTTAGTTTATAATGTTTTAGTATAGCTTTTGTTTTATTATAGTTTTTTCAAACTCTATCAATACTTTGCTGTGTAGGTGTATCTCTTGACATGCTCCCAGTGCTCATGTGTGAGAACAGCAGGAAGCTGTAAATGCCATATCTCAAATTGCACATACAAGAATGGACCAGGATAATGGCTCTCAAATGACGCACAGAGGGAACATTTGTGACTGTGAAACCATTTGATAAAGAGGGGTCATGATGGTAATGGAAGCTCCTATACATCCACTCTTGGTCATTTGGATGGATGCTTTTACATTTTATTTTTTTTTTTTGTGTATGTGTGTGTGTAACATAATGCATAGCACTCCTACATCTCTCTCTGTCTTTGTTTTTCTCGCTCTTCCCCAGGGGCAGTCGGGGGGCAGAGTGACTGGGCTATTGTATTCTCACTCCAGAGGGGGGGGTTTGCACTTCAGCCAAGGTGGATGGAAGGCAGAATCATGATAAAAGCCTGACCTTTGTGTGAGCTCTATCATTTTGCTGCAGGGACAATGTTGAGGGGTAGAAGGGAGAGAAATGTCAAACCAAAAATGCCATTGTTCACTGAGGTGCAAATAAAGCTGGACTTTGATACGTGTGGCAGCGCTTGCCTCCTCTCAGTGTTTCTCTTCCATATACAGTATGAAGTGCAGAACCAAGACTGTCCTCCTGTAAAAAACAGGAGTCCATAAGCTGCTCTGCCAGCAGTTTATTACAACCCAAAGTTATGTTATATTTTTAGGTGATCTCTAGCAGCCATACTAATTATGACAGGAGCAAAGAAGGACGTCAGGTAATGTCACAAGTCTGTGTTAGTCTGTTTTGTGTCTAAACCTAACCAAACTGTGACTGTTACATAAGCTTAACTGCGTGATTAATACTATTATTATTATCCAATACGCAGCCGACGGTACAGTCACGGTAGACTCCGTGTCTATTATTGTATCCTTGACGCCATTTTAAGAGGTGCACCTATGGGTCGTATCAGAGGGTAGGGACAAACGACCTACTGTATATGGTTGTTCCGGTTGGCGGACTTGTTGGCAAAACAATAAATGCACCTTTATGAATTTTTCTGCTTGTCTACGAACCTTTGAGCTTGGCTGTTTGTGTGTTTTGTTAACCTCGGTCAGGGCACTCGTTGGGTGGGTGGTTTCCCAGGGCGATGTCTGCACTCACTGCTTTGGACTTGTTAGGCTCAGATGCTGTGGGGTCCTGCTGCAACACTCCTCTACTCTCCAACTGGCCACTGAACCTCCTCCACCACCCTGCCGTGAGCTACCACATACACACTCACACACGCAGGCACCAGGTACTTGGATAACGGCCAGAATGCAAAATCTGCCATGGGCCCCGAAAGCAGCACGCACACAGGTGGACATGCTTATATTGTACATTTTGCAGACCTACATATTTACACACACCTAGGGCAAATGCAGGGTGAATCGTTAGGTTATTCCACTCAAAAAAGCCCAAGAAAGGACAGTGTGATCCTGCTTTATCTCACCCTGCCCAGGGCTACAAATGGCTCATAATCTCTAGAAACTAAATCCAAACAAAGGGTCAAACAGGGAGCAACAGGTGAATTATTTCCAGACCACACCATGATTTTCAATTACACCTCAGAGAGAGATATGAGTTGTTTTTTAGATGGCAGGAAAGTGCGGACTTTAGTTTCAATTGCATGTCCTCCAGACACTGTTGTAAAATCAGAGGACAGAAGGAGCTCTGTATCAAGCACAGCCGAGGTCAGGGTGTCAGTGTCTGAGAGGGACTGTGGAGGGGCGTCCTCAGTGTGACCGAGGTGTTTTGACAGGAACACAGTTTCCTTTGCTGTATGCTTGGACTGAGAAATGAACTCACTTGAATTCTACCCAGGTGCAAAAAGCCTTTCTCATATTTATTTGTTGAGCTTTGTCAGCTGTTGTAGTTTGAGCTTCACTTTGGTTCCCCCTGTCATATTTAACAATGTAATCAATGATGTGATGTGTGTGTCTCGTTCATTACATGTAATCTAACATTGCTTTTACTCAGCCTCTACGTCATTCACAAATTAGTATCTGTTCTTTTCAATTTCATTTAATTTCCCACAATTTATCCAATACATTAAACTTGTGGTCATATAATGTAGTATGAAGGAGAAATGAGAACATGAAAAACAACTGTATATATTTATTATGATTTTTGCCCATTAGGTGATTGGTGTATTGTAGAGAATAGTACCCATAGTAGGAGATACTGCAATACTTGTGAATGAGATGAAAAAAATATTTAGTGAGAAACATTTTGACCCAGACATGGACATCATGGCCTCTGCTGCTTCTCTTTTGACTATCCTATTGTTTTTAATCTGTCTCTTCTGAGTTCCCCAGCTCTGTTGAAGTGCAATACTAAATCACTAGAGTACACCTTTAATATCCAAGAAGCTCAACTAATAAATTACATATATTAGCAGTCAAAATAAAAATTTCATGCACTGTGTAATGACAGTTTTATTAGCTAGCAGACTATCTATTAGCTTGCAGACTAAGATCTCGAAGGTTCAAAGAAGACAGGATCACTACAGCGATGAAGTGGTTGAGTGGAAATAAAAAAGACAGCTGAGATGTGCAGCTCGACATTGGCCGAGCGGGGATGTGTCTCGATAATTCGCAGTGATCCACTGATGGACATCTCTGAGTCGCTCCAAGCTGGCTCGAGCTCCCAGCTTGCCGTGTTAGCTGTAATTGCCTGGGTCTTGCAGTAATAGCCAACTGTCTCTGCTACGTTTACTTTTCATTATGCTGATGTATTCATCAAGGCCCCTTTTGTTGACCTTATCAATCAGAGTTTAATTTCCTACAAATTTCTTTTTAATTACAACTGTCTCTCTTCATCCCGTCCCCCTGGGGCCTGTTCAGACTGCAGCACCCACCCGTTAAGGGGTGGCACCTATCAGCACAGTTACAGTGGCACACCTTCGCCTGGTCATAGATTAATCAGCCATTATAGCGTCTCTGCCATGCTCAGAGCCTTAAGTCAAATCCAAGATTCTTGGTTTAATTGACAGTGAAATTGTGGTGGGAGATAGTCCCTCTGACCGGCAGCCAGCATTAAAGGGCAGCTGAGCTCCAGTATTCACCTTTCAGCCGTCAAACTGATTATATTAGCCTGTACAGGTTTGTAACTGTACCCCTCAAACCCTGTAATTACAGTGAATTTAGAGAAAATAATTAGAAAGTATTCAGACCCCTTCACTTTTTTATGTTGAAGCCTTATGTTCAAATAATTTTAATTCACTTCTTCCTACATCAATCTACAGTCAATACCCCATAATGCCAACGTGAAAACAGAATTTTAGGAATTTTTCTGCAAATTTATTAAAAAGGAAAAACTGAAATATCACATTGACATAAGTATTCGGACCCTTTACTGTGACACTTGAGATTTAGCTCAGGTGCCCCCCATTTCTCTTGATCATCTTTGAAATGTTTCTACACCTTGACTGGAGTCCAGTGGTAAATTCAATTGATTGGATATGATTTGGAAAGGCACACGCCTGTCTATATAAGCTGACAATGCATATCAGAGCAAAAACCAAGCCATGAGGTCGGATGAACTGCCCGCAGAGCTCAGAGACAGGACTATGTCGAGGCACAGATCTGGGCTGCAAAAAAAAAAAAAAAAAAAAATGGAAGAAGTGTGGAACAACCAGGACTCTTCCTAAAGCTGGCCGACAAGCCAAACTGAGCAATCAGGGGGGAAGGGCCTTGTAAACAGAGGTGACAAACAACCCGATGGGTCACTCTGGCTGAACTCCCGAGATCCTGTGTGAAGATGGGAGAAACTACCAAAAGGACAACCGTCACTGCAGCCCTCCACCGATCTGGCATTTATGGGAGAATTGCTAAACAGAAGCCTCTCCCCAGCTTGGAGTTTGCAAAAAAGCACCCTAAAGGACTCTCACAATGTTAGAAACAAGATCCTCTGTACTGATGAAACCAAGATTGAACTGTTGGACCTCAATTCTGAGTGTCATGTCTGGAAGAAACCAGGCACCAATCATCACCTGCCCAATACCATCCCAACGCTGAAGCATGGGGTTGGCATCATCATACTGTGGGGGTGTTTTTCAATGGCAGGGATAGGAAGACTGGTCAGGGTTGAGGGAAAGCTGAACAGACCAAAGTGCAGAGATATCCTTAATGAAAACCTGGTCCATAGCTCTCAGGACCTCAGACTGAGCCGAGGTTACACCTTCCAACAGGACTATGAGCCTAAGCACACAGCGAAGACAACACAGGAGTGGCTTAGGGACAACTTTGTGAATGTTCTTGAGTGGACAAGCCCGAGCCCTGACTTGAACCCAATCAAACATCTCTTGAGATACCTGAAAATGGCTGTCCAACCTGACAGAGCTTGCGAGGTTCTGCATAGAAAAATTGTAGGAAATCCCCAAATACAGGTGTGCAAATCTTGTCGCGTCATACCCAAGAAGATTCGAGGCTGTAATCACAGCTCTTTTACGAAAAGACAAACTACAAGAAAGTGTTTAAATTGAAACATATGAGTAATGTATTTTATTAATTTAGTTGCTAGACCAGAGAATATAGAGCAGCTGATGGTAAAAGTTTGAATTCGCAGTTGCTCATTATTAAAAGAAATATTGAATAATAAAGTGAAGGTTAAAATAAGATTACAGGCTTTCTGACAGATATATATGAAGTAAAATAATTTTGTCTAGTTTGCCTTGAAGCCAGTTCACAAAATTCACTCTGCTGCTTTTCCTCTGTGTGACACAGTGGCAAAAGGTCATGGTATTTGAGTCCCAGCTCAGGTCTAAATAAGAAAACACAGCAATGTTGTATGAGCAGTTCCTCCTGCTTGATAACACGTAAAACAGAAAATGGTGTGTTTTATTCCTGCTCTGTCCTTCAGATGTTAAAAGTCCTTGCATCTCAGCTAGTCATGTTCAGCTAAACAGCTGCATGGTTTCATAAAATGCTGGCAAGTTGACCTCCCTACAATCACAAACAGAGGTTATCACATGCCATTTACTGAGGGCTTTGGAAACCACTGAAGGTGTTTGTTTTTAAAAATTGGGGTCACTTGGAGTACAGCTCAGGCTTTTTTTTTTCACGTGTATGTGTGTGTTGCAGATTTTTTGTTTTTAACCACACATCCTATTACTGGCTGTCTGAAGCCTGAAGGCTGAGTCGTAGATGAGCACTACACAGTTCAATCAAAATGTCAAAAGGAGTAATCTTCTCATTGGTGTGTGTCGTTACCATGCAAAGACTTGACTTGAAGACTTTTAGCAAAGAGAGCAACTCTGAGAAGTGCTTCTTTCGGACTCTACAGAGTGAAATGATGCAGACAAATTTGGCAGTTCGGGGTGTCATGGTCCCTTCATATCGATTAGAGGATTAACTGTTTAGTTTTGACTCAAGTGGCCATGGAGGAGTATGTACAGTAGCTAATCACTAAGTGTCAAGGCCTTAGTGCTTGCAGCCGTGACTTCAATCCTGGTAAGCGGCTGCAATGTTTCCCCCAGGGATCTCTGGAAACTGATGGTCTGGCTCATATCACCACTCCCATCCTTCCCTCCACCCCTCTTCAACCTCTGATAGCCCTCATTATTTGCAAGAAAATAGCTGCACATCCATCCATTTTGTGATAATGACTCAGGGGCATGTCTCAAGTTGTCAGTACATGGGCCCCATTCTATTAAGATGCTGTTGGCATTGTATTTCTTACCATTGATTGGACGAGCTACAGTTATTGGCTAGGGTTTGGGTTGACATGTAGGCAGTACCCCATCAAGAAACTGCAGTGATTACTGGAGGTGGACGCTCCTTTGATGCCCTCATCACTCCTTTCGAAAAACCATTCCATCCCACACACAACCAGCAAGGCTTTGACATGTCAGTAACTCGCAACAGCATTGGAGCTAGGCCTAGCTGACTGATTGGAAGATGCGCTAGATCTTGTGTACTGGTGATACCACAAAGGTCACCAGTGTTAGATATCATCAGACTAAATTGCGGTGTTCAGGTTTCTGCCACTATCATTATATGAGTTGTGTATCTTATAGCAAGAACAAGCCTCCATTTTCACTGCTGTATCAAGGCATTACAGCTCAATCACTTTGTGGTCTCACAATACAAAATTTTGGTAATGCTGATAACAGAGCATTTAAGTCAGCCTGACACTGCTAAGTAGTCACGGTGAGCAGCATCAAGGCTTCAAGGATTTAAAGGTCAAGAGGGCTCCTAAGCTGTAAGAAGACTGAATATGAAGTTGAGAACAAGTGCCTCAATTCTCCAGACTCCTCATTAGCTGTCACACATTGTGCTCAAATAGTGTTACACCCTGTATTACTTATTTAGTGGGGTTGTGCACTTGTCCCAAGTTGGAGCAGCAAATTAGCTTTTTTCATTTGTTTTCAAATTTCTTGCTTTCTATTTTTTCTTTATGAGAACACACTTCCAGTGTCCTGCTGAAGGAGTTGGGTGGTTTTGTAGAAATAGTTTTGGCTGTTTTTTTCCAGAGACAGATTTTGAAATGAATACCAGTGTACTAATTGTTCTGTATCTGTATCATATGTTCCACAAAATGCCCCCAAAAGATCCCCTTTCAACAGGTTTGTCTCTCCTATGCATAGATTTGGCAGGGATGACACATACACATCATGTTTCCCCTTGAAATTCCTGTATAGCAGCATCAGCAAGCTATTCATTCTCAAAATGACATGCTTTGGCATTGAAAGTTGAAATAGATTATCATTTTACCTCTTACTGGTGTAGCACACTCATGCATATTTATCACGTCTTATTCGTCCTAATCCCATCTCTCTTCCCCTCTAAATGATCTCCTCTGACTGTATCAGGGCTGTTAGCCATGCTTTCTGGGCTGACACTCATGAATATGCATCTCTGTAGTGTTAGCATGTTTTCCATAGGTCTCACTAGCTTCCCCCTGCTATCCAGAGTCCTCAAAAACATAATTACAAAACAATGAAGTTTGGTCCTTTATCTTACTCACAATATCTTTCTATGCATTTTATACATTTAGAGTGTGTTGCTGTTGTTACAGAAACTACAAAAACTAAGTTTTTTTATTTTTTCAGGAAAAGAAAACCTGATCAAACTAACTTTTGGATGTTAAGTTACATGACAAAAAGTGGATATTTTTAATGGTAATTTTTCCATACAATTGAATATTCACTGTTGGATCAGTTTGATCAAGTTTTGCATCCCTAAAACTACCACTTAAAATAGCAGAAGCTGAGTCAACCATTGATACAAATCAGTCATTAACTCTAATGTCTTGTTGATGCATTGGTCTGACAATTGCCACAGACACAAAAGGAATTTCCAAAAGGATAACAAACAAAATTAACTTTATGTGACTTTACTTTTAGCTGATTATTTCAACCACTCATTCTGTACAGTCAGCCTTATAGGAGGTAGTCTTCAGATTACTTTGACATAAATTCGCTAAGTAAATCATTACACCAATTTAGATGGTGCTATGTTTGTTTGGTTATTTTCCTCCTAAACACAAATATGGCAATATTATTTTTTTTAAATCAAATCATAATGTCTATTCAAATTAGTTGAGCTACTCAACAGTCTTTCCACAGAACCCCTGGCAGCTGCAGAAATACCCCCTAGGCTAAAAGTACACCAATTTGGAAATCACCATTTTAGGGCAATATAGCACTGTTTATCAGATTTTAAGAGCAGTGAAGACATACGTTCACATTCTATGGAAGTGACCTTTTTTTGCTCACATTAAAAGAGTATGATGTCTTCTAACATTTGTATGTTTGGGTTGTGTGGAAAGTACACATTTTAGCATTGCCAAGTGGCTTTTACTGGCATTCACTGAATAATTGAAGTAGTATGTAACAATGGTTGCTTGATTAGCACTTAGAAAGAGTCCACTTTCTTTGGTTTTCCTTTCGCTGAATGGAGAGTAAATGTTGCTTACGTATTTCATTTAAACCATGAATTTTTTCTTTCACTGATGTTTCTCAGGGGACCTTAAATTATAGCTTTGCTCTGTCATTTTCAATCCATCAACTTGAACATTGAATATTAAAAAGTGGACAAAATTAACTTAAGGGTTCCAGTGGTTTACATGGACTGTTTTTTCTTCTTTTCCTTCTTTTGACTGTAAGATGAGAAAGAATTGGCAACTGGGTCGACATGGTGCCACACACAGCGAAAGGGGCCATTACTCAATTATGGCCCTTAATCAGGCCCTCAGCTCCTGAACTTTGTTTTGACTTGGCCTTGGATACAGTTTTCTGCTGGCAGCACAGTGGTGGTCATTGATCAAGCATGGCACTTTGCGTTAAAACCTGCAGGGAATGTTTGAATGAAGAAAAGAACAAAAGAGAGAAAAGAGGTAGCGGGGGAGATTAGCAACATAAGAATGTCTTGTAGAAACCGCGGCTGGAGGAGCTTTGCCAAGAACAGAATAAAATTTGAATGTATTCCTGGTGCAGTCCACTGTATTTGTTTCTGTGCGCATGTCAAAGTTAAATTGTTAAACTGTGGCCAGGTTTTCAGCTGAAATGAAACTGAAGATGTACAGTATGTTGCAGCATGTTAAAACTGACAGTTCTGTTGTACCTTCTGGCAGAAGTATTTCACTGACACCTCACATTTTGCTTTCTGTCTCCACAGTGAATAAACACAAACCGTGGATTGAGACATCATACCATGGGGTGATCACTGAAAACACTGACATCGTTCTGCTGGATCCTCCTCTGGTGGCCCTTGACAAAGACGCCCCTATCCCCTACGCAGGTATGGTTCATTTCAACGGTTGTCAACTGGAGAATTAACATGGTTAAAGGAGGGCTAACTCAGACCAAATGGAGGGAGTTACAAAGACTTAGGTGTTAATCCGCACAGGGAAGCATAGCTGCAGGATATACTTACACTAAGGATAGAAACCATACAAAGCTGTCATGTGATGTGATGTGATATCATGGTGAAGGAGCTTAAATTGGCTTCATGTAGCATAACTGCTGCATCACTGTTATTTTTCTTAGTGTTACTGCTCTGTGCTGCAACCATTTAATCCAATAATTCCCAGTAAGCACACATCACATACAGGACTCATATTTCATATTTATTGAGAGTGGAAAGTGGCCCAAATAAGGCCCATGTTGGCTGAGGACACTGAAAAAAAAAAAAAAAAGTCAAACCGGATTAGATGCTTCCCACTTTGTGACCATTCCAGCTCGTCTAAAGGGTGCCAGCTCTTGTGGGAGGACGTTAGCTGGAGGCTGCTGGCAAGCCCAGCCAACCTATCTCCCGCCAGGCTGCTAATGTGGCCAAGGCCCTAGCATGGGGCTGTAACACGGGGGCTGGAGCCCACTCACCAAGGCCCTCGAGCTGTGCTGGATGGATGGATGTATGGAGAGGGAGTGTGTGTGTGCAAGCGTGCATGTGTGTATGCTTACTAAAAGAAATTTTCATTGTTTGCTCTATTGTGTGTGTGTGCTGTGGCATGGCCTGAGGGGGCTCACTGTAATGGCCACCCTACAGGGAGAAAGACAGAAAATGATGAGACAGTAGGGGGGATAGCTGGCTGACCAGCATATGTCCTCTGGCTCTCAGTAGACTGACAGCCACACAACAAAAAGTGCATACACATGCAAACACAGCTACACACACAGCAGGCAGAGCACTGGGGTATTCCTGGATTTCCTAAGTGAGAGTGCTGGGAGAGATTTCTCACAAAATTATTAATAAACAGAACATTAACATCACCAATCTGTCTTGCAGTCCCAGTCTCCCTTTCCTGTTATCTTGTCAGGTCTCATTTCTCAACTGCCACTCTCTTGTTTCCAGTCTTCACCACTTCCTACATATTTTGTGTATCTCCCCTCCCTCCCTATGAACCTTTTGAACTCTCCCAACAAATGTCCACACACTGCACCAGTCACCCTCTTTCTTGACCTCCTGAATCAGTGATTTCCAACCAAGCAGTTACAGTTAAGGGCAGAATCAGTTGTCCATGAATTAGCTAAGGCAAGTACTGCCCTGTTTCACCAGATTGCTGGGCTAGAGTGGCAGGGCAGTGCTCAGGTAGTGGTAAAGCCTCATTTATGAAGCCAGCCAGGTTTTAATTACAGTACATCAAAGACGCAGACAAGTGATGTTTGACTGACTGTGGTCATGCTGGTCAAACAGTGATGGCAAGAACCGTAATACACTACCTTTGTGTTCATAAGCTCATAATATCACCACCTGCTTCAGCACATTAACACTCTACACATTTCAAATATGTGATTTTTATGCACATATATATCTGGCAAACATTTTAAGGTTGAATAATTGTCAATATGGACGAATTTCCAATCTGTGTCTACATGAAAACACCTCACGATCCAGTTAAATTCAGCAGAAAAATACCAATAAGCAAAAACTATTTCCTGACTACTCTTTTACATCAGTCCAAACCTGTCCAGTAACTGTCTTGGACTGCTGGGCAGGATGCAACTGTCACCACACTCGCTGATCTGGAACAACAGGAAATGTGGCACTGCTGTGCCTGAAACCTGGCTGAGACTGACATCAGCCATCACTGTGGTGCTACAGCAGCTCAAATGCTTCAAAATAACAGAGACAGCATGTCAGAATGAGTGAAAAGCACAGGAATAGATAGACTCATTTGTGTTATGCATGAACGCATGGCTGTGTCTGCCAAAATGAAGGTGTCTTGCCCTAAGATACAGAGAGAATACAAAAAGGCAGGTGATACAAACAGCTATATGCTACAGACAACACCAAGAAAACTCACTTTGATGTACATCTTTAGCTTTCCAGTATACCTAAGACTATTTTATATTCATGAGTTACACACTTGTATGAACAAAACTTGTCTGGAGCATATGCTTCTCTGTCACAACATATAATTTTGTTAGTTGAGAAGTGCCTGCACAAACTCAGTCTGTCATCAACTTGAGTGTTTCCATTCCAGAGACAACTATACATCGAGTGATGTTGAAATTGTGCTGGAAAAGTGAAAAATTACCACAGTGGTGCTTAAGATTGGTAAACCAAGGCCTTATGGGGTACGGAAACAATCCTGTCACCTGACAGAGTGTGGCTAAAGGGCGAGTCTGCGAAACCCTAGATTAGATTTAATGGTACTGAACAGTCATTGCCAGTGTTAATTAAATTAAATTATTTCTATGATATCCATGTATGTAGTTCAATATCCATACAATGTCTGTACTTTACTTTATGCAGATACAGTATGGTCACAGATAAACAACTAAAACACTGGATTATCAAATGTTCTTTTCTGTGATGTGATGGAAATTCCAGTGTCCACTATGAGACGCCCATCCACCAGCCCTATCGCCACAACCTTAAGGCAGCATCAGAATGCTCCAGCAGAAGTGCTTCTTGAATTGTCAAACAGCATTTGAACCCCTTCCCCCAGCACCTGTACGATGATGGAAACAGGGGCTCCTGTGTCAATTTACAATTTCTGTAACTTTCCGAAACCGACAGTCTGTCAATCACTGCCACAGGCCAGGTGTGTGTGGCCGGGAAGTTAGGCAGGGTTTGTCTCCCAAGCTATATTTATCTATTCTTTACAAAACCATTTGTGTCACCTTTTGTCTTCACAAACAAGTACAACACCATCAATGACTGCCTAGAAACACCGTCCGAAAGATTGACCTATTATCAATATTTAAGCATTTTTTTCTATCTCTGGCAGGTTTTTCACCCTGATTGAGTGTGAACATTTGGAACAGCTGTTAGAGTTTTGCCTTCCAACAAGGTAAAGGTGAAACTTCATGGCATACAAACTGGATGGTGCACAAACTAGTTTGTTTCAAGCATACTCCCGCCTTTACTTTCTACCCTTCTTCATAAAGGGTACACTACTTCGTCTTTTGGCACTGAACATTGGCATTGGACATAAATTATGTGCTGCATGATTGTCCAATGTGTATGGTAGAGGTTGTAAAAAAACGTTTAAAAAAAAAATGTAGGTCACTTTATAAAGTAGCAAAAGCATTTGCCAAAGTGTGAATTCAAAATTATTCTTTTGTGCAAACTGTATGTCACTTTGGTTGACAATGAGAGCTAAACATTAATGATGTGCAAATGTAAAGAACATTATGAAATATTCACTTTAATGCCTTTTCAAGTGTGTACTCTGAACTCCATAGTGATGGATAATGTGTGAGACCAGCTTGGTGATCCATTTGGTTATTAAATGCACGATATATAATTTTCTGCTGCAAGGAGCCTCTCAATCAAAACAATAACTAAAGATGGAGTTTGGTGACATTTTGAGGTAGCGTGCGATCATGGGAGTTGTTGTCTTCACCACCGTTGCAGTCATCTCCTCCCGGTTAGGATCCCTTCAGTATGAATCGTTCAGGAGGTTTTTACCGGGAGTCGAATTATCTGCAGAGGTTTCCCCCTTTCAAAAAAATTGGACGGTGATTAAATCAGGTAAAAACACTGAATAAAGCAGTTTCACATTAAAAATCAGTGTTTTTCTGATGCTGTTCGTTGGACACAGGATGTCTCAGAGGAGCTGTGAGTTGAGCAGCTGCTAACGTTTTTTACTAGGCTTGCTTCTCTGATAACTTTAGATTCAGATTATCCTTCATCCTGTTAAAATATATAGTTAAAGATGACCAAGATGTGTATGGTGCATAGTAAAAATATGGCTTAAACTGGATAAAAAGTCAAATTTGAATGCTCCTGGCAGACAACAACAACGATGATGCATGCGCAAAGGTGATATGACGCTTCTGACAGGCGAACAAATGAAACAGACCAATAACCTTAATTAAAATTACGTATTTTTCTAGGTTTGAAAATTGCTGGAAACATTTGGTATAATGTAAGTAGACAACTCAACAAAATATCTAATAGGTTTAATCATTTTTGAACATTTTAATGTGGAAAAGTTACATATTTTACCTTTAAGTTGAAGCAGAAGAATTCCAGAAGAATACTCCCACTGTACTGAATAGGCTCCTAAAGTGCCGGGTTAGTAAGGTTAATGGGCAAAGAGTACCGGTATTTGACACAGGTTAGCTAGTTGTTAGTCACTCCAGGTTTTCTGTTGCTGGAAACACAGCCACTGACACTGGCATTTTTTTGTGGCTTAAGACACTATTCTTGTGTATATCCTTCACTTTCACTGGTCCCTGGAGCCCTGCAGTTTTTGTTTGAATGCCATGCTAATGTCTCACCAGTGACCCTCACGCATACCCTGCTCATTCAGTAACACCAGTAGGTAAGACAGGTTCATAAAACCTCTCTGTGCCATACACACTCACGCTGCATAAATCATGTTAAACACTTTATGTTTGCTCTGATGTGTCATATGCAGTTTGCCTTTTTCTCAAACTCTGAATAAGGGAGGACTTACTTTTTCATTTCTGTCTGTGTTATGACTGACAGGACGAATTAGCATGCTCCTGCTGTCTCATCTGATAGCCGAGCAAACAATGTTTTTGAATTCTAATTTTAATGCATTACAAAACTGTACCTCTCAAGACATTCATAAAAATCAATTATCTCTGACCTTGGCTTTCTTCAGTGTTTCCATCAGCATTACCATTACTCCGAAAACAGCAGGCAATATCATATAGTCATTCACTGCCATAAAACAAGGTAAACAGACGAATTAATAAACATACGCGCTGGCTAATGTGCTGTGATTAATTAGCCTCTCACTGTCTGTCTGATTGGGAAACAGATCTCAAGATGATTATGAAAAGTATCTCATTAGCACCTTAGCAGTGAGCTTAGTGCAATGTGTAGGTGGAGAAGCATAAACACTGCAATGTGTTTAATAATGAGAGAGATGGAGAAGGGTTTGTCTGAAAGGTGAAATATTTTGTATGATTCAGAGCTGGAAAAAATGCATGGAAGTGGGATAAACTGCATCATGAGCGGAGATGATAAAGGTTAAGGCTGCAGTCAGTATCTGAGACAAGTTAATGGTTTACTACAAAATGCTTTGAAGTACGTCTTAAAACATGCATGCGCTGACAAGGCATTTCAAACAATTTCCGTCTTAATATGGCAAAAATTAGTTGTTGGATACAGTGTCTCTGCAGCTGTTTGAATCAGTTACCTGTTGTTGTTGAGCCGTGACTGTATTTAAGCTCGGTGTCCTACAGTTTTATCATTTCCATGGGTAAAATGTCACACCTTATGCAAAAAGCCCGATAATGATCCCATAAATGTGGAGTCTAAAATGAATTCATCCTCTGTCAGACTGTGTAAATGAAAACTACAAGTCACTTCATCCAGGCCTATCACGGCTGAAAAATATAGATGTGAAGATAAAGAGGGAGCTTTCTGATGGAAGACCCTTTATGCCTTTTAAAAGTGATTTCATGAGCTGAGAGAAAAAATTTGTAGAGGCCAGGGGGCTGCTTTTAATAAGGGAACAGTTTTTTCCCCTTTTTTCAACAGGTGCCGCTGTCTCAATTCCCTCAAAATCCCCTGCTTCAAAGCTGTTGCTTAAAACCATGATTAAAAAGTAACAGATTGAAATAATTTTGCAGAGAGATAGTCTTTCTAAAAAAAAAAAGAAATCCTTTCCTCCAGAAGGCTGTCAGACTCCTTTAATCCATCTGTGCTTTCTGTTCAGGCTTTCCTCCCATCGCGGTTCAGCTCCTCCTTCCTTTGTTAGTTGTTTTGCTTGTATTCTGACCTAGAACAAGGCCTCACTTTCATCCCTCTTTCCTGCGCACTCACGCTTTTTTTTCATCTTTGTTCAAATAATTTCCGCCTGTCAGATTTCATGCAGCTCCGGTGCATTCAGGTGTTAGAGTGACATCCTCTATCCTCCCCTAGACTCAACACTGTCCACAGCGGATGCATCATTTTCCCACAGATGACAGCTCTTCCTTTGCGGAAGATTTCAGTCTAATTACATCTATTTTTGACACTGTTTATGAGAGGTTGACAGTAAACAGATGGACAGAACAAAGTTTGTCCAAGATAAAGATTAAAGAAACTGCTAACATGGGAAAGTGATAAAGTCAAACTCAAGCGATAAACTCAGTGTTAATAAGCGATAATGTTAATTCATGCCAACTTATTTCTACAGAGTTTTGAACTGAAAAGCACTGGCAGCATAATGGTTGTCTTGCTTCTGGCATTCTTACTGGCTTAGTCTTTGGCTTCAAGACAATGGAGCCATCACTCTGCCATTGTTCACATACTCATTTATTAATGAAGTACTGAAATGCAATCTGCTTCCTCACTGAACCACACAGATGAGGGAAATAGTCTTTGTAATGAGATTTTTTCCCAAGCTTTTAGCTTTTTTGTCTTTTGATGAGTTACAGAACTGGCAGAGGGGAGCAAGTGGAGTCAGCGCCACAACTTACTCTTTTGTTCTTTCAAAAGGAAGTGAAAAGGAACATGTGTTAGGTTCTCTTGAAAGCCATTGAGCAGAATTTCCAGCCAACTACCTCCTCATCCCACTCAGAAGCAGAGATGCTTGACTGATGTAGCTGCATTCAAACTGAGGCATTCACTGCTATTGAAATCAGAAATTGATTTGTGAGGCTTTGTCCTTCCACACAGTGTGCTCCATATCGGAAATACATTTACTTACTTCTGTTTACTCTGTTCCACTGAAATTCTGCTATTCAAGGAATATTGTGGCTTTGTTGACCAACAGATTTGTATTTGGATCTTGTAGATGTTAAGTTTTTCCACTTTAAGCCCTTTCTTAGAGTCATTAGAGACATAACTTTATTACTATCAATTTACTGTAGCTCACATTTAGTGATAATAGTTACATTGCCATTTTATTATCATAACCTATGCATTCAGAAGTATAATTAGATTTAGTAGTACAGTTAGCTCCATAAGTATTTGGACAGTGACACAATTTGCATAATTTTGCCTCTGTACACCACCACAATGGAATTGAAACAAAGCCATCAAGATGTGATTGAAGTGTAGACTTTCCGCTTTAATTCAAGTGGTTTAACAAAAATATCATATCAACTGATTAGGAATTACAGCCATTTTTATCCATAGTCCCTCATTTTCAGGGGCCCAAAAGTAATTGGACAGTTGACTGACCATCGGTTTCATGGCCTGTTCCCTCATTATTTAATGACAAATTAAGCAGACGAAAAGTCTGGAGTTGATTCCAAGTGTTGAATTTGTATTTGGTGGCTGTTCCTGGGAATTCTCAATAGGCGGTCCAAAGAGGTGTTGCTGCAAATGAAGGAGGCCATCGTTAGGCTGAAAAAACAAAACAAACCTATCAGACAGATAGCAGGAACTTTGGGAGTGGCCAAATCAAAAATTGGGTAAAATCTTAAAAAGAAGGAGTGCACTGGTGAGTTCAGCAACACCAAAAGGGCTGGAAGACCACGGAGGACAACTAAAGTGGATGATCTCAGAATTCTTTCCTCGGTGAAGTAAAACCCCTTCACAACATCTATCCAGGTCAAAAAACATCGTACCAGAATGATGGGAAAAGAAGAGTATGGAGAAGGAAAGGAACAACTCGTGATCCAAAGCAAACCACATCATCTGTCAAACATGGTGGAGGCAGTGTTATGGCATGGGCATGTATGTCTGCTAATGGAACTGGGTCACTGGTGTTCATTGATGATGTGACTGTTGATAGAAGTAGCAGGATGGATTCTGAAGTGTAAATGGCTGTACTATCTGCTCAATTTAAGCCAAATGCTGGAAAACTGATAGGATGGTGCTTCAAAGTACAGATGGGTAATGACTCAAAACATACTGTGAAAGCAGCCCAAGAGCTTTTCAAGGCAAAGAAATGAAATATTCTTGGATGGCCAAGTCAGTCACCTGACCTCAATCCAATTAAGCATACTTTTTAATTACTGAAGTCAAATCAGAGGGCAAAAAGACCCACAGACAAGCAGCAACCAAAGGCAGCTGCAGTAAAGGCCTGGCAAAGCAACTCAAGGGAGGAAACTCAGCATTTGGTGATGTCCATGGGTTCCAGGGACTGGCTGAGGTTTGGCTAACTCATAAAATACTGTCAATGTTGAAACGGCTTGTAAAATGAGAAAAAAAGAGACATGCTAACAGTATTGAACCTGCCCTCGATTTTGTGGGACAATTAGGTGTAGGGAGATTTTTAGTTTTAAGGGGGACATTGTTGTAATGGTGCACTGGGGCTCAAACCCTTTACAGTATCTGTGCATCTGTAGGATACACCACTATTTTCTGAATTAACGCAGAATATAATTTTCATCCAAGTGGAACCAAGTTCTTTCAAGTTGCTACAGTAGTATTATTCCATGAAGTGAGAACTGTAGTCACAGCAACATAAGATAGGAAACTACCTTATATGGTGTGCCACTACATCTGTCGCTGCATTCCTTTGAATAATGCATAGAAGTATCACGTGTGATCAGAAAGTGTGAGTAGCACATTGTGCACATTGTGAAGAAAATGGTGACATGTATACATATATGTACATATATATATACACACACACACATAAACACACACACACACACACACACACACACACACACACACACACATATATATATATATATATATATATTTGCCATCTGTGTGTTTGTTGACGATTATTATTCAAGCCAAAGGTCCCCAAATAAAGTGTCAACAAATTGTCACAAGAGCTCAACATACAAGGAAGAAGTCTGCTCCAAGTCGCCACAAAGACGGATGTTGTTTTAAAAACTTTCCCCTGAACTTCAAATCTTGAAGAAGCACTGCATGAGAGCAACCTCTGTTTTAGCAGTTTGTCAATATAACATTTATCACTTGCCAGTGCATCTCTAGTGCGCTTGAAAGAGTTCAACTCCGCTTTTGATATACAACCTAAACTTCGAGGTTCATCCTGTCTGCCCTTGAATACTTTTGTTTTTCATTGAACTATCTCTGATCTCCAGTGCTATCTCCAAATCATCCCCTCTGACTTTCAGCCCTCTTTCTGTCTCTTTTCTGAAAAGGACCTCCCTTTCTCTTTGAAATTTGACAGCTTCCTCTCTGCTTTAATCCCCCCCTTTTTCATCCTGTCGTCATTCCATCACCTAGTTTTTCTATGCTTCTTCTTTGGAGCTATCCATCGGACACACACACTTTAGCCACAATGTGTGTGTGGTGTGGGTCAGACAGAAAACAGCAGATATTATTTTCTGAAGCAGTTGTGAGGAATGTTAAACACACTGCTCTGTAAACAACTTTACAAAAAAACTTCAGTTGGATCTGTTTAGTTTCAAACAAGTGCATGTAGGCTTTTGATTTTTGTGAAGGAACATGGAAAGATCAAAGCATTTAACACAGCAACAAACAGTCACTATAGTCTCCTTGATTTAACTTGATATTAATTTATTAATCCCTCACTCTTTCATTACTTTTAGACTTTTATTGAATGAGTACAATCTTCATACAAGGGCAAGAAATTGTATGCCACACTGAATAAAAAAGCAATGAACTGCTGTTATTAAACATCACCCAGGAGAGCATGGAGACATGATTGAAAATCTCCCTTTGATAGAAATATAACAGACAGTCAGAGCTTTAAATTTAATACTAATCCCACACCCACATCAATGTAGTTAATTCCTGGATCGCCTCAGACCTGTAGCTCTGTATTTCAGAGCACAGCTGTTATTAAAACATCGTTCAACTAAATGTCTTATGGCTTTCATCACCTGACAGTGAGATCACCACAGAAATCATCCGCTCCCTTCTCCACTGTTTTATATTGAACGGATAGTACAAATTTTTTAATGTGAGATGAGGTATTTGGGGATTTATGCATCCACTACTACTGTCACGCTCGCAATCAGAGGCCAATTTTTGCCTCACGTGGCTAGGCTTCTTATCTCCACACTGGTGTTTTATCTTTTTCTTTACATTTCATCATGGCTGATATGATTTCCACATGTTCACTCAATTAACTGAGAGAAGGCTGGATGGGTGGGCGAGTACAGGCGTGGGTGGGTGAACTGGGAGGAAAATGAATGATTAAGAAAGAAAATACTAATGAAATTATTATAAAATTATGATAAATTGCAAAACTTCAAGCAACTTCCTTCAATAGGACATGATTTAACAATCTTTCATCTTAACTGGTGACATGTGGAAAGAGGGCGATTTTGCTTTAAAATCTGACTTTATATGGATTGGCTGGTGGGGGTGGAAGTTATTTATGAGGCAGAATTTTCCGTTCTGCATTATAATGAAATACACCGACTTGACACTTAACACACTTGCTTATTAATTGATGGAGGTCCTCTAGCAAACAAGAAAAAAATGGATGTTTTAAATAAACAAAGATTATACAAAAACATGACAGGAAAACATCAGGGATAATTAATAGCCTTGGATCTCTCGAGATGACAGACAATATCCAGGAGGCTGCACATCAAGGTTATTTACTTGAAAGGAGAATACATTAAATGCATTTGGTTTATATTGCATGAGCTGGTTTTGAACTCGGTCACTGATCACACACGCACACGCACACGCACATGCACGCACGCACGCACGCACACACACACACACACACACACACACACGCACACACACACACACACACACACACACACACACACACACACACACACACACGCACACACACGCACACACGCACACACACCAATGAATACATCTGGCTGTGCACCTTTACGGTTCAACAAGGTTCTGTTCTTCCCTCAGAGAAAACACTATCACTCAAACTCCATGGGATATTCATGTATTATGGGAATTATATTAATCCTCATGAATTACAGTGTGTTCCTGTGGTAGCTGACTTCAGACAATCGCGCCTGTGCGCTCCCAATCTTCAAAAACAAAGCCATTAGATTTGCGCTAGGCAGAGAAAACGTGTTCTTCTAAACGTGGCTGAGTTTTGAGTGCAGGACAAAATACAGTTTAATGACAGAATGAGAACAACAAGGGCCTCCCGGGGGATGCTCCCACCCCATAGTCATGGAGGTTTTAAAAGGTACAAACAAGATGAGTCGCATCGACTACTGAGGGGGTCTGCTTGAGATTGGTTTAATTGGGTATAGAGAGAGAAAGAGAGATGAGGCAGAGAATGAAAATGACAAGACATGAAGTAGTCTTTTTTATTTTATTTTTTTTTTTACCTCTTCCATTCTTGTAAGTGGCATGTCGCAGGACCCCGCGGTGAGACGCTTGCAAAATTACTGAAAATTAAGTGTACAAGATTGGCCACCAAAATCCAATCTGCTCCCAGCCTCAGTCATTTTGTAGAGTTGACGATGCCTGGGAACTTGTGACAGTCCAATTAAGGACATTTGCATATCAGGAGGCTTAAATTATTGTCATCCGTTGGAGCATAAAATGGAGGTGCAACTCAGGAGAAGATAGTGGTGATCTGCACTTGTAGACCAGAGAAGAGTATGTGTGAGGGGTGAGAAAAAAAGAAAGAGCTGCTTTTGGTAGCTTACATGCATTGTAAATATTCCCTTTACTTTTTCCCCGACTTGCCTCACCTCTTTTATTGTCCGCTCCCATCCTTGTCCTCTAATACTTTCACCCCATGTTCCATTTTAAGATCTCTGCTTTCTCTCTACAAGATTCCTGTCTGTTCTCTCGCTTTAATCCCTACATCTTCGCAACCTCTTGCTTCCATTGGCTTTTAGTGTTTTGAAAGAGTTCACTACTTAGCAGATGGTAAGATTTTATATTATAGATAAACGTACAGACTGCATGGGTGTAGATCGTGTTGTAAAATGCTCCATTACCAAGAGTAGAAGTAGATCTTCTTCAGCCTCCGCAGTCAGTTCCTTCCTTTGTGCTGAAGTAAATCCCCCTTTTATCTGTCTCACTTTTCTCTCATCTTTGTCTGGGGCATGTGTATGGTTTTGGCTTTATGTCATGGAGGCACAACCAACAGGAGGTACGGCACATGTAAAGGTATCTGTCAGGTGGCAGACAGAAGCGAGGGATGACTGCGGACAGACCACATTAGACATTTTTGTCAGTCTTTTCCTCTCTGTCTGTCTCTCTTTGTCTGTGCATCAGCACCAGCTTGTCCTCACTTCTCACCTTTACATCTGTGTGTCCGAGCCCAGGCGCAGGTGTTTAAATCACATTTCCACAGTTGTCAACTTGCAAGCCACCTTAGCGTGTGAAGTGTAATAATGAGGCTGACTTTAGTGCTTTAAATGAGATGTAAGGCTATCTCAAGATTCATTGCATTTTATATACAGATGATAATATGTTCTTAGACGTGAATTCCTGAAGAGAGAAAAAAATGCTTTACTGCTTGTGTCTTGTTAAGACTTCATCATGCTGTTACTCTTTGAAAAGTTTGGTACATAGCTTTTTGTGGCAAAAAGATGCAGTAATGAACTGTACACACACAATAAGTTACTTATGTGTTCCATGACTCATAGGTTGCTGAAGTTTGCTGCATCATAGGTGACGTAGAGTGCAAGGCAGTGGGACCACAGAATACTTCCCTTCAGCAGCACTGATGTTATCAATTTTCTGTTTCCTCACATGCCGGTCATTTTATCAGGCATATACAAAGACGGCCTTTTGTCCTCTTCACATAATGTTTTTTCTGCATTCTTGGGTGTTTTAACTTCAAACTCCAAAATTGTTAAACCTCTTAGAGTTACAAACCATGAAGTTGACATGCCGTGCAAAAACTTGCACCTAATCTTTAATGAACCACAGATTTGCAATTCAAGATCACTAAATTAATCCAAACCACAATCTTTAAACAAGCATCTTAGGGGCCACCCTAACCATGTCCTAGTCTGACAGCAGCACTGGATAACTGATACAGGTTAAGCACACCTGTGGATCCATTTCGTCGTCTATTGTATGTAATGCCTTCTCTTATTTCTGACATTGTGGGGTATTGAGATATACAGTACCTGTAGCATATCAGTAAACATCAGGTTTCAGTGTCAGTAAATCAAAATCAAAGAGCAAGTGCCTGTAACCATTTTACAGAGACGTATGTTTTGTAAAAGAGACAGACACCTCAGTTTCTCCACTCAGTCGGAATTCGAACCTGTGGCCAGTAGAAAATAAAATACAGTGCTATTTGATATATATACATACATACATATATATGTATATATATTTATATGGTAATTTGAACACAGTAAAGGCATCTTTTACTGAAGAACTGCTGAATAATCTACAGTGTGTCTACAGTCTACAAGAGGGTTTTCAGTATAGAAACACATGACATCATTAACCCAGTTGTCACTCTTTACTGTCACTCTAAAACTACACCTTGCACTAATGTTATCATAGTTATGTCAGGTCCGCAGTGATGAGGAGCTTCAGCTCAAAGGGTCCACAGTAAAAAGCCTTATCTGGCACTGGGATCATTAAGACCTTCTTTGGCGCTCTCTGCATTTGTGCCAGAACAACAAGGATTAACATATGATGGAGAAGCACTCACTTGTGGTGGGGGGTTGGGGTAGATGAGGAGGTTCAACTCAGGCTAATTGCCCAATATAAGTTTGTCCCTCTAAAGCCTTGTCTCATTTACATTGCAATTTACCCCTTTATGCCAGAACAGTAGGCACACTGGATGAGCACATCAGAAGATGCTGTCAGTTTGCATCTTGTAATGTGCCACCTCAGCAGCACTCAGGCAGTGAGAATACACCCATTTTAAGTACTGCACTCTGCTATAATTTGATTGGCTAGCGTGCTGTTGGCAAAGTTTCCCGCAACCATCAAGAATGTTTGATACTAAGTACGGATCTTGAACATTAATGTGTCACTCAGGAGCAGCCAAGGACTGACCTTCCCTCAACAGGGTAGTGACGAGGAGCTGCCAGCATGTGTATTCTTAAAGTATGACATACTGCAAGCCCATTTGGACCATCTTGAGTGAATCCTGTGTATAATTTTGCCGCCGTTTGTTTGCTTCAAACAGAGTATTTTTTTCATCATCTTATAGCACCTGTATGTAGCGTTTTATAAAGAAATATCATTTCAAATGCTCATATGGAAGGAATGGTTGTAGCTCAGCATGTAGAATGAATCATCCTGATCGCAGGGTTTCCGGTTCAATTCCCACCTCCTCCTGTCCAAGTGCTGAAGTCTCCTTGAGCAGGACACTGAACCACAGATAGCTACCAGTGGTCAGGCCTTGCACGGTAGCGCGCTGCCACTTTTCTGAATCAGAATAGAGAACTGTACAAAACTGACAATCCGACAAGCATGCCTATTTCACAAACAATTTGCCAGGTGTGCAGAGTTGGGGAAGTCTGTAGGATATCAACTTCCCCTCAAGCTCTCCTTTTTTTTTCACTACAACACTACCTCCGGAGTTAATATTCAACACCATGAATCCCTTCAAGGAGAGACTGCCCAAAAGTGTGTGCGGTTTTTCATTTGTACTATTCATTGCACCTCAGGTTTTTTAATGGGGCATTTTGGAACAGGTGTAAACACTTTTGCCTTTAGCCATGGTTGAAGATACATTGTAAAATCTAGTTAATTTAAAGCATACTGAAACCTTTAGGTAAAAACAACAGATAATCCAAATCAAAATATGCTCTCTTTTGTCTAAAGCCTGTGACAAAGCATGTGACAGGCTTTGTGACACTGTGTGCAGACATACTCTATGCATCTGCCAACACACTTTCACTTAGTTTCTATCCTTTTATCACATTATAATGTCTGGAAAATACTCCTACAACTACAGAAAAAGAATAAAAATGAGAAAATAATTACAATTTTCCTCGTCAGCCAAATCCCTGTCTTACAAGATATCACTCCGTGCTTAGCCCATTATTTCACAAACAAGACTGCAGATACACACAACCTTGTTGAGATTTTTGAGGCATCCATATTGGCTTCTCTGCCTGTGTGACTTACAGTTACCCAGGAAGCACTTCTCTGTTTTTCTATGCAAAAACACATTGCCACAACCTTAATCAGACTTATTTACAGGGTTGGCGGGTGCTTGATAAGTTGTCATCAAGTGTCTGAGGATTTTATCTTGTGCATTTAATCTCAGGCTTCTGCTTTACAGCGCAGATCCTCCTTTACTACTCAGTTCTCCTCAAATAAAAAGGACTGCTCATTTTCAAGGAGCGCCTTGTGGCTTATCAGAGGTGATATGCTGTCTTCACTTCCCCTCAGGCTTGTAAACTGAATGCATTAGTAATGAATCACTCTGCAACCATACCCAAGTGGACAACAGTTTGTGTCCATCCCTATCTGCTAACTCAGTCTCTTCCACAACCCTTATGTGCGACCCAAAGGATTTCTGGAAGAGACCAACTCATATTGAAAATATCAATATCATAACATTATTGTCTGCCAGAAACAGAGCCATCTTAATACTGTATCGGTGACAGACATGCAACATAACTCTGCCCATCAGCATTATTGTAGTTTATTAGTATAGCACCTTAGCTGACAGCTGAACAATTGTGTTTTACTTCCACTGTTGCTAGTGTCATTTTCATGCTCCTAGCTCTTAGCTTTCATTTTACCCTTGCCTGATCCCTTTTGAGATACTGACGGTTACACACAGACCGACGAATATGGAAAAGACACACTGCAGTGCACTCCTCCATTGGAGCTTTCATACTTCATTGAAATGAAAAGCCAGTGGGAAGCGTAAGAAGCTGAACCAAAAAAGAATAAAGAGGTAAAAATATACGAGTGAGAGAAATGAAGGGATTGGGCGTTTATCATCATCCACTTCACGCACAGGAAAGGTGACAAGCGGTGGTGATAAAACAGACATTGAAAGTGATAAATGTGGCTGGAGTGTAAACTTTAATGGCCCAGCCTTGGATGGGAGCAATTTGCCAATATTTAATTAACTATAATGTGATCAATCAGAGTGTTAAAGGATGAAGCTGTTCCGGTGGGGCACTCACTCGCCGCAGTTTTCCTATAGCTCATTTAGCCTTGAGAAAGCTCCAAGGAAATGCAGCAATCAACAAAAGCGGATTGTCACTACACTGTCAACATCAGTATGATTTCATTGTAAATCAGTCCAGATGTTCTGCCATTCATTTTTTTTTCAGGTCTGCATCACAAAGAGGGGCAATTTTTTGGTCAGAATTTGTGTAATTAATCCAGCTCTCTCTGTCTTATATATACATACATACATACATACATACATACACATATACAGGTAAAGTCCTGGTTGAAACTACTGGCAAACTTAAATTTTAAGCACATCATTTAGAATATCTCCAGAAATAAATGCAAGTCATCCAATTTTTGTATAATCAAAATATAAGTTCAAGGTTGCTGGAAATTAAGAAAAACAAAACTTTCATATTAGTGAAAAAATACAAACACAAAACGTACCCAGGACACAATTATTGGCACCCCTCGCTAATATTTGGTTGCAGAACTGTTGGCAACAATGACAGCCTCTAAACGTTTCTTGTAGCCATCTAGAAGCTTCTTCCACCTGTCTGCTGGTAGTTTCTGCCACTCTTCCACTGATGTGTTCAAGCTCTTGTAAGTTTGCAGAAGTAATTTTTGCAATTGGCAGATTTCAGCTCTCTCCAAAGGTTTTCAAAGGCATTTTGGTCAGGACTCACTGATGGCCAGTTTAAAACAGTCCATCTTTTCCTTCTTCAATCATTCTTTTGTGCTGTTCGATGTGTGCTTTGGGTCGTTGTCCTGCTGATGCATCAGTGCCTCTAGTACCAGAGGCACCAAAGCAGCCCCACAGACTGATAGAACCTCCACCATGTTTTACTGTTGGTAGTTTGTTCATATCCTTATGGGCTTCATTTCTTCGCCTATAAACAAACTGATGCACTGCATTCCCAAAGAGCTCTACTTTGGTTTCATCTGTCCATAGAATTTTATCCCAGAAAGACTGTGGATTCTCTATGAAGGTTTTTGCAAACATTAGTCTTGCCTTTTTTCTGCCTCTCTTTTTAATAGTGGTGTCCTCCTTGGCCTTCGCCCATGGAGGCCTACTTGGTTTAGTGTGCAGTGTATGGTACAGGCTGAAACCGCCACTCCAGATTGGCTGTAGGCCAGCCTGAAGCTCTTCAGATGTCTTATGTGGTGGTTTTCCACAATCCGCAACAACCTTTGCAGACTTCTGTCATTGAGTTTCTTCTTAGAACCACATCCTCCAAGCATCTTAACAGTCTTATGACTGGGAAACTTCTTGATAACAGTACGAACTGTTTAAACAGGGATTTCAAGATCTCTGGTGATTGTCTTGTAGCCTTTGAAATTGTTATGATTTTTAAAAATAGCATTTCAGATGCTCTCAGACAGCTCTTTTTCTTCACCATTGTGAAAAAGAAAGTGGAAACAATCAGTCCCTTTTTATACAGTAAAACCATCATTCATTGGTTAATTCAGGTCACGTGAACACTGAAAATTGAGAACAGGTGGATCTTATTTGTTTTTTTTTATTTTGTTTGAGGAAGTAATTTAAATTCATCAAAAGGGGCTTGTGTACAAATTGTGTACATTTTATGTCTGTATGTTTTATTTAACTGTATGAAAGCATTTTTGTTGTTGTTGTTGCTGTTCAGAAGCATTTATTTGATTAAAATAATCTTTAATTAAATATTCTGATTATACAAAATTGTTTCGTTTGTATTTATTTCTGAAGATATTCTAGATTCCATATTTAAAATTCAGGGGTGCCAATAATATCAACCAGGACTGTAAAACAAGAATGCAAAAACAAACTCAACACCCACAGGACAAACAAAGGAAAAGAAACAAAAGAAGTTGTTGTTTAACATTATGAAAAGAAAAGGTCACTCCATGGCCACAACTGGGCCGAGACCGCTTGAAAAAACGCCTGACAGCTTCTATTTTTAAGGTAACACCTTGATGTATTTTCAGATAAACCTAGTTTACTTTACAAGACTTCTTGTTTCTTTAGCCTTCCGAGGTCAGTTATACTTTGCTGTACATCTGTGCTCTTGTAATTCAAAGCAGCTTCTTCTTCTCCTTCTGTTCAACAAAATCAAATAGATAAATTAATAAATAAACTCAAATCTTAAGCCCAGCTGTTTTTGTCTGGACGCCCCCATACTGTCTGTCAAAAATATATTCCACCAATAAAATGGCAAATAAAAATGTTGAGGAAGACAGTGATCAGCCTGAGTGAAAATGAAGTGCAAATTGATGGCATATATTATCCCAACCTCAATTTTGTAATTTGACTTTCTAACTCACCACCAAAAAATAAGAGCCCCCATGCTTTCTTTTCGGTCAAGTTCCCAATCTGTCAGAGACAAGCAGGGAGACAGTGAGGTGAGAACCCTTTGACAAAAAATTTATGAATGGGCTAATCAAAGCTTGGCTGATTAAATTAGGAAGGTAATTGGATTCCTGCGTGTGTAATAAAATGAGGCTGGATTGGGTATAATGAAATTGTCTACTCAAGATTTAGTTTCTTCACCACTCTTTTCTCCCCTTGTAGAGCTGAAAGCTGGAGCAGGGTTACAGTGACAGGCAGAATTAGAAATTGGGTACAACACAAGTCAGCTGTCAAATGGAATGAGACACACCCATTTCTTTGCCACTGAGAGTTCTGGCATTCAAATTGCATTTTGTTCAGGTTACATTCTTCAAATCTATGAGAAAATCTATGAGAATCATTGTCAAGTTCAGCGACCAAACACAAGCAAAGTAGGGCTTGTGTACAAAAGCCACCTGGGCTTAGTGGTCATTTTTGTTATAATATCACTTTTAGTAAATCACAGCACAATTCTGTGGTTAATGACAAAGGCATTTTTTTTTTTTGTTATGCATTGACATTTTCCCCACTTGCCCAAATGAACAAAACTGCAGGAGTGAATAGATTGAATGCATCCCAAATTAAATAAACATAAATAATAAATAGAATAAATGTATGCAGTATAATGACTATATGTTTTAATGTGACCAAAAGTAAAGGTGACACCAAACATTCGTAAAATATCACAATTTTTATATACTGTAAATTGAAATAACTTGATGTCAATTTGTGTTAAATACCTTGCTCAAAGGCATCACAACACTGGTTATAAGAAATTGGTCCTGCTAGTTGTGGGATCGAACCATGTCTCTACGCTACTCTACTTAGTAGCAGAGTTATGGCCAGTCTCCCATTTGAGGATGACTAGTTGGAATCTATGGCTCACTTCATGGGGGGAATTCCCCTTTTCACACCCCATCACAGCCTGATACTGGTAATCAATTTTGGCAAAGCTAGATAGACATATTTTAGTTATGATTAGATTAGTACTTGATTAGTTGTATTAAATCTATTCGAAATTGCCTGTAGGTGTGAATGTGAGCTTGACTGGTTGTTTGACTCTATGTGTAAGCCCTGGGATAGACTGGCCCTGGGATAGGTTGTACCCTGCCTCTCGCCCAGCGTCAGCTTGGATTGGCCCCAGTTGATGTAGCTCTTACAGCATAGTTTTCAAGTAAGCAGTGCAGCAGCTGGCATGGAAGAGTGAACAGAGCACAGATAGCTTGTGTTACAAGAACTGGAGTATGTAATGTATGAGTAGCAGTGGCCTTGTTGTCTGCCCGACCCAGCTCAAGGGTTTTGCTTTATGGATGAGTTTTGGACAAATATGAGTTAATACATCATACAGTGTAATCTGTACTGTCTTGTGAACCTTTGTATAGCAGCTGGAAAAAGAGAAATTTGATAGTACGCTACTGAGTTCTGGCTATGAAACTTAGTGTAGAACTTTGTCGTTGTTACTAACAGGAAAAACTTTTATCCATATTATAATTATTATTCCCTTTTAATAATAATAATAATAATACTTTCCTATCTTAATCCTTTTTTTACTGTGAACCTTCTTATCTTATGTTTTTTTGTTTTCATGTTTGATCTTTGCCTATGTTTTCCTTTTTATCTTGAGGCACATTGAGTCTACATCTGTTTTATGAAATGTGCCATATAAATAAATTTGACTTTACTGTACTTTGTCTTTGGAAACAGTTTTCACTTGATTATTTTCTTATTTTCTGCTTTCTTCTGTGGTTTGTGCTCTTTAAATGTCTCTGTCAGTCCGCAGTGGATGTCTCAGGTCACAGTATTGTAGTACAGCAGTAGTTTTGTACTGTCGACTAGGGCACTTTTAGTTCAGCTCACCTCGGGGCCTGACTATTATTCCTTCAAACTTAATGACCCAATAACCTGTACACACACGCGCGTGCTTATATGCCCACTTCCATCACCAGAATATGTGATTTATCATAACTGATTTATTCCCTTTTGGAGAATGTGTTAATTGCAGAGGGCTAATCGATAACTTCCACTAAACGATGGCCCATGTCCATGTATGTGTGTGTGTTCCTGTGTTTGCCTGTGTGAACCCCCCTGGGGATAAGTATAGTCTTTACACTTGCATGATTGAAAGTGTGAGTGTTTTAGCCATCAGTAGCGTTTTACAGGCTGTGAGTGGTCGTCTCTCTGAGCTGACCTAGTGACAGGCAGCCTGGAGCTGAGCCAGCAGCTGGCAGGCCAGGACACAGCTGGACTATTGACGGCAAGAGCAGTCAGGAAAGTGCCTGCAGCACTAACGATAAAATTTCCTTTCTCTTGTGCACTGTAGATTATAAAAAGGCACGCATTGTTGGCCGAAAGACTTGAATAACAGATTTTAGGGTTTGGATGTCTGTCAGACTTGAGGTTTTAGGACAAAGGAGGTTTAGAATTTGAACCAATAAAATTCATACTGTAAAAGGATCAGGCCAAGGTTGGACCAGAATCCTTATCTGAAGGATGATATTTAAGGTCATGCTACTGGTATGGCTTTAGGAATGGCAATTTGGTCTGTTCGTCAGTCAGATAGCATGCTAAAACGCTAAACTAAGAGAGTGAAGATGGTAAACATTAGATGCATGAGTGTTTTGATGTGAGGTTGTTAGTATGCTGATGTACAGCTACACAGAGCTGCCAGCATGGCTGTAGTCTTGTTTTTAAAGGCACCAAAAGTTGGACAACTTCCTCTCTTTTAATGGACAAGTTCAGTTTCTTAATAGCTCTTATTTTCATAATTTTTCCCATTTACCCATCAGTAATAATAGTAACATTGTAATCACCAAGTTAATTGCTGTGATTATAGGGTAAAATTATTACCCAAACCATCCAGTACCGTAGTTGTGCACTCACAGTATTCTTGTGCAATGGGGCATTCTTAATGACATTAAAGGTTTGCTGCCTTTCAGTTTTACTTCTGCATAAAGTGGTTCAGATGTGGTTCTTATCCCTTCAGACTTTGTTGAAGTGATTCCCTATGTTACCAGATCTAAGCAATTACTGAGGTGAATACAGGGTTATCAAGGCCAATAAAACTGATGGTCAAAACTATCAAAATAACATTTATTTATCCAAGGAAGTATTGCTGAGATTAATGCTGTCTTTTCAGGAACACACTCTCACAGTTACACACATTCACACCTGGAAGCTGCCCAGTACAAACATGGTCTGACCTGCTGGCAACTGAGCAGCTCCACTTCGAGTCATTGGTGGGTTAAGGGCCTTGCTCAAGAGCAATTTGGTGGTGGAAGGGAGGGAGGGACAAGCACTGCTATTTCACTTTCCTCACCCAGATTTGAAATTTCACTATAACCTTATCCATCTCTTCCCAGCATTTGCCGCATGACAATCCACTCGTCATATTTGGTTTGACGCGATCCATTCAGATGCATTTCCTTTTGGATAACTTGTGCATAAAACCATCTTATTTGAGTTGATAAATGATTTTGGGTCAGATAAATACAAACAATACATAGCAAAAAAAAAGGAGACCAAGTATCTGTAGAGCGTAAAGGGACTGAAAACACTAGAATCAAAACTTTGGAGAGGTTATTGTAACATTAATGCATCCATAACATTAACCACTAGCAAATTAGTAATCAGACCCCTGCTGGCTATCAAGATCAGACACCAAATTAGTCCAGCCCAAATAATTAGAAACGTCATTGCATACAGAAAAAAGTGGCCTTCTTCCATTGTGTGTAAAAAACATTGGGGTTATGACGACCCCAGTTACAAGCACATACTGAATCGTGTTCATGGATTCATTCCCAGGTTCCAACTTTTATTTTATTGCTTAACACAGAAAATACAAACAAACAAGAACAACGAGATTTTTGCGTGAGTTCCCTTTTATTTGGGATGATTGACACAGATGTGCTTACAGACTGTGACCTTTTACAAAGATTGGGAAACCACCAACTGTGCACCGTAGCTGTCATGGATGGAGGTGCATGTGTATGCGCTGGGGGAGAAGATAAAAACAATAAAGGAAAGAGGAACAGAGGGACGCCTGGGGAGTGGTGCTAAAGCACTAATAACACTGTAAGGAATTTTGGTAATTTTCTGGATGAAAAGAATCATTTAGCCGCAGACAAATTTGCGTTAGACTCCATAGTAATTAGAATCTTGGGATGTGATTATAGCAGGGCATCAGTGTTAGTGATGACAGGCTTTGACTCCGGCAAGTCAGACACAAGGCGGCAAAGAACTGCAATAATGACAACAACAAAGGGAAAATTAATGTAAACACATTAGCAGAGTATTATCACAAGAGTCCACGCTTATTTGGAAATTTTAATTATCATTCAGAGCTTTGGGTCTGTTATTACCATACGCTGTTTCAGTCAACATGTCATCATTTGCATATCTATGATTTATCAAGCGTCAAAGTAGGGAGTTTGGAGCTTAGAGGAAAGTTTTAGGTTGAAAAAAGTTTAATATGAGAGAGGAAATGTAAATTTGTCATTACTTGTGACTAAATGCATTGTTGCAGTATCAGAAAAAACGATGCCACGACCCTCCGTGTGTGGAGTTTGGTGCTACACTCGAAACAAAACAGCTTTTGTTTTGCAGACTGTGAGGCAGAGTAGACCTTGGCAAGAGAAAAGAGAGCTAGAGAGGGTAGCAGGAAATCCCAACCATGATGTGAAGCAGCGAGATGTTCAGAGTTTTAAGTTTGTGCTCTTGAGGGAACGTGCACATGCGTGGGTGAGCTTGTACTGTATATGTCTACAGATTTCTGTGTAAAAGTGAAGGGCTTTTAGTGGCGTTTTTGCTGCCTTTCACAAGAGGCTGTCAGAGCTATTTTTTTTCAGGGTGACTTAGGCCTTAGTGGACTGTCGATCACAAAAGTGTACCATCACTCAAAGCAGGCATTTAGTGACTCAATTTGTCAATCCTCTAAGCCTCGTGTCCAAGGGCCATCTAGCGCTCCCTGCCCCTTGTAATGGAAATCAGATTTAGCTTGACAGATCTACAGCCTGCTGAATGCCTGCACAAAGAGTTTTATTTTTTCTGCATTTTGGGCCTTTAATATAGTCTCACAATATGTTCCGATGAGCATGAGCTCTGGAAAGCAGATTACACTCCATGGAAAAGTAAGCATTAAATTCTCAAACAACATAAGGATTAAACGATCTATTGTGCGTGATGTAACATGAATTTTCCACACTGTCTAGTCATGTTAAAAGCTGATTGTTTAGGCAATAAAACAACTTTATATATGGTTATATTTACATCCTTTTACTGAACTTACAGCTGGTTAAGATTAAATTGATGACTCATCCATAGCTTTCTACACCTTTCTACACCTTACTCTTTACTCTCTAGTTCTGCCTTCCCAGGTTGAAGTTCTTACCTTGCCACAGTGATGCAGAAGTGTGTCAGGCACTGTGTCCCAATTCACAGGCTGGATCCTCCCACATTTGCATTTCGATACCGAATATGTCATAACAGGCCTGTCCCATTTCTAAAGGTCCCTCAAATGCAGCTGAAAAAAAATGCAGCCTTCTTTGAGGATATATTGGTTCAAGTCATAAAGTCTCAAAAGGAAAAATCATGTTACCACATTATTCACTAGGTATTTATATTCAGGTGTTAAATTGCCACTGGTAAATAGGACATCAGCTAAAATTTGGGAGAGCTACGGCATGATGCAAATGATGGAAGCCAGACATTAAGTCAAGTGGATAGGTTGTTAATCACAGGTTGTTCCAGACAAATGGCAGTTACATGGATATACTGTATTTACCATTAACATAGTAAGCCCTAGGAGGTGGATTGTCGTAGCTACAGTATTGCTCCCAAAGAGAAACCTCAATAAACTCTAATAAAATTAGCACTCAGTGTAGGGTTAATTGGAAGAGGCTTAGAATTTTTTGAAATGGCAATGCTGAATTAAAAAAAGCAGCATCAGCAGATAACAAAAAGTAGAAAAAGCCTGCTTTCAAATGTGTGCTAACCAAACCCAAGTTAATGGAAACAAGGTTCATAACTATTAAACATTTTTAAACAAAGAAGCAGATGAAGAAACAAATGTTTGTAACAATAACTTTTTTTTGTGTGGTTTTTATTTCACACTTGCTTTGTCAACGTAAACGTCTATTTCCCATGCAAATAAAGCCCCTTTGCTGAAGCTGAGAGAACTCAACGCACTGTAACTTAAGAGAAGACATGTTAATAGACAAAACACAAGCACATTAGGAAAACATCTCCATCAATTTGACAACAAATGTGCTACAAATACTCACAACACAACCAAATAGACAAACGCGCTGCAAGTAGCACAGGCAATAACGTAAGTGTTTCCGAGGAACTCAAAAAAAAGGGATCCAGGCAGGTACGTGCTTCTTGTTCAATGCGTTGTGAGTTATTGAAGTCGGTTACTTGTCAGTGGTGTTGGAAAATGAGCTAAAATAAACGGGTTTTATTTGGGTTTTTTTTTAAACATTGTGATTGCATGTACTGGTTAAATCTAGTTTTGGTTTATGCAGGTGCTAATGGCTGCATTTTACAGGGTTTGTTGTCTACATACAATCAGTGGCTTCACACATTAATTGTTTTTGCATTGGACAACTGCCTAGTGTGTTTTTTGCTGACAAGCAGCTGGTGGAAATGGGCCACCAGCATTGTAGTGAGATGGGTTCTCCGTTGTGGGTCTAATTCTGAGAGATTGAGCACTACAGAGATTAACGGAATGGCTTCTGCCTGTGTGTCAGGTAAACAAAATTCCACATGTACAACCAGCAACTCATGAACATATATTTCACTTGGCTTTTAGTGGGTGAAAATGTAGAAGATATGGCAGGTTCTGTCAAAAATTAAATCCAGTGAAAAGATTACAGTTTCTCCACAGCTAATAAGAGAATTGACGTTACACCTGCCTCCTCATACTCTACAGCACATGTACTCCATTTAGGTGGGTTTCCATGCACTTGCGGGTCGCGGGCATGGTCAAATGTATCACAGCCATTCTTGTTTTGCCTACATCTGTGTGTAAAAGCAGATTTTTACCCTGTTGAATGGTTCCTGATTCTTGCCATTAAATGTTTAAACAGTTAAAAATGTGTCACTTAGAAACTTTACTGTCCACAATGTTCAAAACTGTCTTTGTGGTAAACTGTGTGGGGACAGTCATTTTTGAGGAAGAGCATTGTGAGCTTTTGCAGGTCTGGTCTTGTTAAGAGAAGAGTCACAATATTTCGTATTGATAAAAGGCTAATTTGAACTGAGAGAGTTTGAGCGAATTCAAATAGACTCTCTTTTGAAGGAGCTGTGTTCTCTGAAAGATTTCTAGAGATTAGTTATTCATTTTATGAATGTGATTTAAGCAGCAATTGCAGACAAGTCATCCTTTTGTCGAACTCTTCTGGAAGATTTGAAACAGTGGCGTTGGGAGGATAATTGAATGTTTTTTTAATGAGATCTGAGAAAGAACCAGAAATCCTGCACACTGTTGGTCACTTTATTTATTCCCATTTTGTTCAGCAGGGCCTAATGAAGGTCTGATGGCCATAATATTTTAATTTGCATCCATGACATTTCTTGAATATTATAGTAGTGCACTTTAGAACCAATAAACGGTCATCATAGTTTCCCAAAACTCAAAAAATGCACTTCATTATTATTTGATTGGTAATGTTTTGTACTTTTACTTGTTGCTCCCCTCATTACTAATCACTGATAGTAATCACTGATGTTGTCTATAGGGACTGTTCCTAAGCTAACTCAGCCCTCATAAGAAACAACACTTTTTTCCATTAAGGTCCTTTTTACCCCTCTTTCTTCCTACTGCCTTTCATTTACACTAACTCAACAATACAATGAAAAGCATCAACTGAGTAATGGCTGCAGCTATTCACAAAACCACAGCTCGGTAAGTTTTAATGCAAATCTAAGTCATGAAAATAAGTCAAGGTCGTGCCAGTATATGAAACTGTATAACAAGCATACTCTGAGTTGAGGAATACACACTCTCTCTCTCTATGTATGGAGACTTTTTGTCTTCCATTCACTGAATTTTAATGATTTCTTTTAATTTGATTTCTTTTAATTTGATTTCCTCACTGTGAGTTGCATGAGACTGGAATTCCTTGCTGCCGCCTTATGTAACATCAGAAGCTGCTTTAATTCAGCAGCTCCCACCCTGACGTTTGCATTTAGGATGGAAATGATCGTGGAATTCACTGCTGCACACAGCCACATAGTAGAGTCCCCTGGGAACAAACAAGCAGGAATTTGTATGTAAGGACACGTGTGTGCGTGCGTGTTCGCAAGTCTACAATGCTCTATGAATGACTGTGTGTGTGTGTGTGTGTGTGTGTGTGTGTGTGTGTGTGTGTGTGTGTGTGTGTGTGTGTGTGTGTGTGTGTGTGAGTGAGAGAGATTAAGAGAGAAGAGAGGAAGTGTCAAAGATAGAGATAGGGACAGCGAAAGCTGCGGAAATCCAACAGCTCTCTCATCTTTCTTAATGATACAGTTGTGATGATACATTTGCAATGATGATATCTCTCATTGTAATTTGAAGTGCGTCCGCCTGTGTCAGAGCCGTACAAGACAGGATGTCAAATTGGGGTCTCAGAACGGGATGTTTTATTAGCTGCTGGTTATTGCCAAGGTGGTTAAGATGGGCTATTTGATTTGCACTGCTCCTTTCATTTACTCAGTTTGATTTGCAATAAGTGACTTTTCCTCAGGAAGAAATCGGTGGTAATTTCACAGTTTGTGCTCTCTTTCTGTCTTTTCCTCTGTGTGCACCTCTCTCCTCCTCTCTGTCTCTCTCTCTCTCTCAGATATGATGAACCTTATAGACTGCTCTCACACGCACTTCTCAGGCACTCCGACGTGCAGCCTCATGGCATAATTGCGGCGAACGACACAGATGAATTGATTCCAATACAAATGAACTCATGATAGTAATCCCATGCTAAGTGGCTGCTGCTTAATTTCATATTGATGAATGAACTGATTCAGCCGTTGCTCAGAACAATGGTTTCTAATTAGAGCGACACTAATTGCAGACACATTGATTGGCTGGTAGAGGGATAATGTGAGGATCCTATTGGATCAGTAGAAGCTGTTCCTGGAGATGTGAGTTTGTCGGGTTTTAAACCTAGAAAGCAACTTTTTTTCAGGAAACTCTTTATAAGCAAAATATCACTAACAGTCTTTTAAATTCAATTCAAATTAAGGCAACAGCAGGAGGTGTTTGAAATGTAAAGCAGAGATATATCATCCACAATACCAACTGGCACAAAAAAAAAAAAATGACAAAACATGGTATGTTGCTGTTGCTGAATATGAATTAGTTTCATGCATCAGACCTTCAAAACACAACTGTTGACCCCTGTGAGGCATGTAGGCTCGGACAGCAATGAAAACAGCCCCTGCTCTTTCTTTCTGAATCATGAAAATGTATGTGCACAGATAATGTATGATAAAGGTTATACTTCAGACGTGTAGTAAAGGTCGATCGTGAAAAGGTAGGCTAAAACAGAGCTATTTGAGAATGACAAAGGAGTCATTAGTAATATTTTCACCAAAATAATGTGTTGTAGTAATACAAACCTGAAACAGTGCAATCCTCAAAAGGATTTGCAGCCTTTGTAGCCTCTTCATGTGCCACTGGTTCAGATTTGTTACAAGAAGCGGACCCCTTCAGAGCTTTCAAAGTTTGTGCCAAACTAATAACATCATCTTTCTCTTGTTAACCCTAAACTCAACTGATGTCATTTATATCAAAACTTGCCTCCCTAAACGTCAGTCAAAACCAAACAAATAGACTTTGTACACAGTATCACCAATTTCCATTGCAGATTAACCTCCATAAATCTACTTAGAAATGATAAAAGATAAAGATGGAAATATGCTTATTTACTTTCTCGGTAAAAAAAATGTATACCACTCTCATATCTGTTTATTAAATATGAAGCTACGGTGAGAAGACAGTTATCCTAGCTTAGCATAAAGACTAAAAACAAAGGGAAACAACTAGCCTGGCTTTGTACAAAGATAAAAACGTCAGCCTACCGTCACCTCTAAAGGTAACTTATTAGACATTCTATTTCTTTTGTTTAATCTAGTGCTTTCTCAAAACGTACGACCACATATTTTCTCCAGGTATTTTTGCGAGTTCAATAGGAATTTATATAGGAGTTTACACTGGTACATACTACCTCCAGGAAATGGCCACATGCTCACACCCTAAAGTCTGACACTGACAAAAGATTTCACATACTCTCGCCTACTCGGCTTTTACATGTTACCAAACTCATAAACTAGCAACACTTAATACTTGAAATACTTGAAATACTCAATACATTTAAAGGTCCAATAGTTAATCAGCATTGGGTTAATCAAAAAAACAAAAAACCAAAGTGTATGTGCTGAGTAAATATAGTGCACTATATAGTAATTAGGGAGTGATTTTGGAAATGGACCCAGACAATTTTTTGGCCAGAGGCAATGATTTACTTAAGTCTTCCTGAAGCCAAGGAACTAACAGTGACAAATCCACGAATAGCTGCATTCATTGTATGTTTTTCGAGTGTCGATATATGTTTTGACATTATTAAGGCTCAGAATGTCCAATTAACAGGGTCCTTACAAACCTTATTCTTCTTTATCTATTCATACAGCAAAAAAACCCAAACAATTTAAAATTGTTTAGAAGGTTTTTTTTGTGTTCCTTTGGTTTGTTTTTTGGTTTGTTTTTTCTTAAAATGTATAATACATGTATAATACCACAAGCTGGAGCCATCCTGAATACCCTAATTTATCCCAAAATGTCTATTGTTTTTTCACAAGAAAGGATAGAATGAAAAATGTGGTCTATATTTTTTCTATCTTTCATTTGTCACAAATGCAAACTGTAAATATTTTCTGCTGATGTTACTGTAAAGAATAAATTTGAATATACTTTGTATTGGATCATGGATATTAGTGACATGTCTGTAAAAGTAAAGGTCATTGTAAGTATCTAAATATTATGGCTAAAACAGTAACAACTGTCTGATGTCCTCCATTGACTTTTTCCCATCATGCATGACACTTAATCTGAGATGAATGTGATGAATGTGTTGAGACAGAGGCTTGTACAGTGGCGTGTGTTTCCTCTTTCTTGGCAGCACAGCTCAGCGCAAATCATTTGGTCTGATCCAGTGGAATGAAATGGAGTTAGAGAAGGTCAGCCCGTGGTGCTGTGTTTCTCACTCTGCTGTAATGTAATAAGAGCACACTGAGAGAGGCATGGATTAGACTGTAATCCACTTGCATCTCTCTGTCTCTCTTTCCGATTTGTTTGCACCATCCCTCTCTCTCTCTCTGACTCGTCTAGCCCTCCATCTCTCTCCCAAACTCTATCAATTTATTTCAGCCTCCCTGTCTCCATTTCAACCTCACCCTCCCTAGGTTATTGGGATTCAGCTGCTCGCTTTCTCCGCTCCGCTCTCTTCTACTCATCTACCCACTGGTTTTATTAACAAGTTTTTGATAAATTTTAATGTTTTGATCACTTTTAACCACGATTTTTCTTAGAAAACAGCCTGACTAGTCTGACTTGAAGCCCCACTAGAAACTTGATTATTGAGATGCATTTTCTAAATTTTATTTCATTTATTGGACGTTAGTAAATGTACAGCATTGGGCTAGAAAAGATACCTTGCACTATAGTTTAATATGATATGGGCTTAGAAAAAGCTCCTGTTCCCGCTGAAGCTTTCTTGAGTGTTGTGCTTGCCAGAGATGTGAAACCAAACCCAGTCATTTGACTGAAGTCTTTTACTGAAGAAATGTCAAGAGGTGCAATTTGCAGAGCTGTGGTTTAGTTCTCATACGATATACTGTGGACATTCTGCTTTGAGAATTTAACTGATGGCCTTCTAGTTATGTAGAAATGATTAATAATCCTTACTAGAATTACTGTTGATAATGGACCCCAGTATTATATAATTGTATATTATAGGAATGGCAGTGTTGGTTGGTCAGTCAGTCCGTCCATCACTTTGGTCCATAAAATATCTCAACACTTATTGAATGGAATACAATGGAATTTTGACATTCATTTTCCCAGAGGCTGACACATAATGATATTAGTAATCCCCTAATTTTTTTTTCCCTCTGGCATAACCCTGAGGTTCACATTTGTGATTTTGATTGTTATGTCTCAACAACTACTGGATGGATTGCCATGAAATTTTCTACAGACATTCATGTTCCTGAGTATTTGTAATCACTTTGATCCCCAGACTTTTCATCTAGCACCATTATTAGGTCAATACTTTGGTATATGACTAAATACCTGCAAAATTAAAGAGATTCATCTCTGCCTCAGCTGTACTTTAAAGTTAGCATGCTAACATACTAAAGTAAGATAGTGAACATTGTAAACATTATACCTGCTGTACATCAGCATGTTAGCATTGTCACAGTGAATATGTTAGCATTTATCTCAAAGCACTGCTGTTCCTAGGTACAGCCTCACAAAACCGCTGACTAGTACGGCTGACTAGATTCCAACTACATACAGTAGTCTCTTGCAAGCATAAGTCTGATTGATTGAATATCATGAAAACCAGTAAAACTTACTAATATACTACTATTAATTCTACTATAAAACGTAACTTCTGCTTCTGGCATTTTTTTTTAATCAATGAGAGAGATCCTACATTGCAGACAGGATGTGACTCATATGACAGTGTATGACTCCTGTCATACAATGTGCTTCTGCTATAAGTGGAGGTCTGTAATTGTTGTTAACATATTTCCAATAAGTATTGTAATATGAGTGAACAGGAGGAAATTACTTAAACAAATTACTGAGATTAGATCAAGTGCCATGTTGCAGACAGAGATCAATCCAAATATGATTTAATCATGCCTTATTCCAATCTTGGATATTAGCTCAGGACATCATGAATAAGTTACTCAATAAATATGTCATAAAGCAAACAGCACTATATTGATCACTCCAACTAGCTGAGATGTGATTATCCGTAAAAGTTATTATCAATTAATTATCAATTTTATATAGGTCTAACTTTAGGTCTAACCTTACTTTGCTCAAAAAAAAAAGTGAGCAAAAAATGTTTGAGTGTTAAGTTCCCACTGCTTAAAAGCTCAAATCGTTATTTCCAAAGTCTCATTCACCCCCTGAGGAATAGACTTTGACTGCTTCCCACTCCAAACTTCCCAGCACTGAATCCCATCTCTTTCCATCTTAAGAGAGAGAATGTGTGTGTGTGTGTGTGTGTGTGTGTGTGTGTGTGTGTGTGTGTGTGTGTGCGCGCCGGCGCGTGTGTGCGTGTGTGCGTGTGTGTGTGTGTGTGTGTGTGTGTGTGTGTGTGTGTGTGTGCGTGTGTATTGGGGGATGAAACAGTGAATTCCTTTGCTTCTTCCTGCCCTGCTAACCCTCCTCATGCCAAGACATAGACCGCTTTTATCATGTTCCATCAGTGGTATCAAGGTTGAACCCAACGAGCAGAGAGCAGATTTCATTCATTCAACAGACCTTGGGGAGGGTCGGGCAGGAATGTAATGGTGGCGACAGAAGTGATACTGGTGAGAACAATGATGATAGTGTGCGTGTACGTGTGTGTGTGTGTGTGTGTGTGTGTGTGTGTGTGTGTGTGTGTGTGTGTGTGTGTGTGTGTGTGTGTGTGTGTGTGTGTGTGTGTATGTGTCTGGGTGTGTGCTGACAGAAGCAGAGTGATGCAGACACATTATGTGTGTCACTGTGAGATGATGTGTCATGAAGTTATGCAAATGTATGGAAAATAAGGGTCTTTTCAATCAAATCTTTTTTGAATTCCAACCCACCAATCTCTACTTTAAAGAAGCCTGTGTACCAATATGTACTAATTTTAAAGATCATTCATTTACACTATTACTGCGTGTACCGTATGTGCAGTATGTCCATAGTCTGAGCAGTATGTCCTAAATTTGAAAATTTATGTAATGTAATAATGATTTACTGTAGAATTTAGTGCTTACAATATAGTTAATTTGACTTGTCCCCTATTGCAGAATCAAACTACTTTAGCCAACGCAACAACAACTATCTGATCCAATTTAGAGTGATGAAATAGGCCACTTGACGTTGATCCTGATCCTGGATTAAAACAACCCTGAGATGTCACTCAAATATAGGGAATTTCACCAAGTCCGGACGGGATTTAGCACTAATACCATCTGGACAGGGGCACTGATTTTCTCTGAATATTATAGCCCTCTCAGGACAGCATAAGCATCAGCAGAGGAGGTAAAGCATTTTTACTGAAGTGAAACAGGGATTCCAGTCCCTTGTGGATCAATGTCATTTGGAAATTTTGACCCTATGGTAGTAATAATTTTACAGGCAAACGTTTTTCACCAGACTCTCATGTCCACTGTCTAATCTAGTATTTTTTTGATTTATAATAAGCATACAGTATGTGATGCATACCTACATGTATGCCATGATGTTAGCAGATCATTTTTTTTAATTACTCCAATACTATTGTGTCCCCCAAGTTATTGTCATCTACAGTACAGCATAATTGATTTCCAGTGCCAGAAAGAGAGAGTGTAAGTTCACTAAGTTTGTCTTTAGCAACACGCTGGCAGCTAAGGTATGTGAGGCTTCGATCTAAATGCTAACACAGCATGCTAACATGCTCAAAGAGACAATGCTATGCCGATGATCAGTTGTTAAACATCGTAATGGTAGCACTGGTAAACTAATCTCTAACTAATCTAAGGTTTTATGATGTTATGTAATTTATGTTAACAAGTTAGCATGCTAAAATTTGAAAATTAGTACTAAACATAAAGTACACCCTAGGCTGATGGGAATGTCATTCATTTTGCAAGTATATGGTCACAAATTAAAATTTTGATGTGGTGATGGCGCTAGATGAAACTCACTGGATCACCAAAGTCATTAGGAAGTCTAGGAATCATGAATATCTGCACCAAATATTGTGCCAATCCATCCAACAAAACCGACCTACTGGTGGTGCTATACAAAAATTCATGGGATCACCAGAGTTATTAGCATTCATCCGCTGGGCATCATAGATATTTTGATCAAATTTCAAGGCAATCCGTCTGATAGTTATGGAGATTTTTCATTCTGGACCAAAGTAATGGACCATGCCATCCCTAGAGCCATGCTGGTAGTATGGACTGGACTTAAAATGGCATTGAAAACAAAAGTCTCAACTAGCCTCCTTATTAAATTTGTGAATCATAGAAACAACAATTGCTTGGATTTCAGAACTCAAAGCTGATACTAATAGGCTGATCTTGCAGGTAGTTTCATGTCCCAAGTATGAAATGCGTTCAAAATGGTTTAAAATGGAGTTAGCTAAACATAGCAGCATTGAAAATTACTGTTGTCAGAAGTGAACTACAGCATCTTAAAAAGCTGAGAGAAGCATCAGTCAATATACCCATCCAAACAAGGACACACATGTATTTCCAGAATACCAGGCATCATTGATGAACACATGCTCCTTTAGCTTTACCCCCGTGTATTAATGTTTTGGCTGACTGGTTCATGTCTGTGAGTGAAAGGCAGAGTGATGGGAATGAAAATGCCTCCAAGTAGATGTACTCACATGTGGAACTACCTGAATATGCATGCATACTTCTTCCCCTACACACACACACACACACACACACACACACACACACACACACACACAATTTTCCACATGTGAAACTGAAATACAACTTCTCCTAACAGGTGTTTAGCGTTCAGTCCATGTTTATACATCTCTCTAAGTGAATCTTTGTCTTTTTTGATTGTACCTGTGTGTGTGTCATTTTCCACTGAGTATATGAGGAGGGATTATTCTTGTCTCCACGAGTTTGGCCTTGTCATGTGTGTGCTGGGTCAAAGCGGACGGCCCTCACGTGCCAAGCTGGGATATTCTGTGTCACTCTTCGGTGACAAGCTGACATTTACCGCACCGCTGCTGTCTTTGTGCTGCTTTCATCACCGTGACAGTGGACTTACAGATCACCAAAAATCCCAGCGTAGTATCAATTTGCTCAGCCAGCTCAAGGTGAATGGGAGATAAGACACACACGTGCACGCACGGATTTCTGGAGAACTGCAGTGGGGTGTAGAGGCAGGAGTGAAAACACACACAAACACACATACTGCTAGAGTGCCTACTGAAGGGCAAGAGAATCAAAACCCAAATTGGCCTGTGTGATAATACCCTCAGAGGAAAATGACTGAAAATTACTACAAGTGACATTTGTGCAGACTGGCCCATGATTTACATGTCTGTGATTATATAATATCATCCAAAAGAAAGATGGATTTCGAGCGAGTAAATATGACAACATGGCTGCTGTGAATACGCATTGACATGCATGAAACATTTCTCATTATCCTTTTCAATATTGATCCAGCATCAAACGACCATCCAACAAGCATGCAGCCAAGACTTCATCCACTGTCCATCATCTGCTGTAGACAGGGAATAATGAATTATTAATCTCCTCCTGACGCATGGGCTGTTGTTGTCATAAGTAGTTAAAGGCTTCATGACTAACTAACAATGAATCAATGTTTAGATTTAACTTATTAATATCAATTAAGTGTAACATATATTTATGGAATTATAGGATGTTTTAATACCATACATTTTAGTACTAAAGAACGTTTATACACTTTAAGGCCATTCAATGTTACAGTTTTGGGAGAAATTATACAGCATGTTCAGTACTTGCTTTTTTAATCTTTGGAAGCTTTAACATTACTACATTCATGCATGCCTACAGTTTCTGTCCCTGTTTTTTCCACATTTCTTTGTATTTATATTTTTATATTTTTGATGCCTGCCACCTGCAAGAGGAAGCAATCACAGCTTTCATAATATAACCTCTATTGTCTTTATCTTAGCTCACAGAGGTGAATGGATTTCAGAAAACATATCTCCAGGCACTCAAATAGGAGTACTTCATATTGCCTATTTTCCCCTCACATTATTGTTGTATTTATCAACTAAAATGTAAGAAATTTACTGTACAACGATTTCACAGTTACAGTTATTTTTGAAGTTTACTTTAGGAGTTTATTTCTTAAGTATTTGTATAGCATATACAGTATTTTTCTAAAACATAAATACATTTTACCTCCATCATATTAATTACTATACAAAGTGTTTGTACATTAATAACTACTCTCTGGGACTTATGGAACTGTTTGATACAAGAAAACATTTTTATATGTCAGCTTATTTTGGCATATGTAATTTTTCTTTTTTTTTTTCAATTAAAGGCCAACTTAACACCCATTTTAGCTTGAAGAAGTCGCCTTCAAAAAAAAAGAAAAAAGAAAAAGACTTCAGACCCTGACACACAGTAGCTCACTGTTAGCTTTGAGAGGCTTCAGAGATGCAGCAGAGGTAGCAGAGGCAGTGGAGGGTGACAGAGTAGCAGATATGAATAAATAGTAGGGGAAGTGCCAATCTGCAACAAACTCAAGGATTTGGATCAACACGGTAAACTAGTAGCTTATTAGTCCTGTAGTAGATGTAGTATTTCTGAATATGAAATATAATGTAGTATTTTCTGTATTCATACATAGTTAGTTTTAACTGATTTTTTTGTGGGTGTCAAATGGACAGAATTATGGGATTTTTTCTGTGGCAAAAAAAAACTTTTGTTGCCTTAGAAACTATAAAATAGGACCAGGATCAATAGATAATGTAATAAAGTGACTGTGTATGTAATTTAGTAACTGAAAAAAGGACATTTAGTGTTAAGTTACCCTTTAATAGTTTTATCAAATTCATACTGTTCATTTTAAGGTGCCATTTGGAGCTTCTGACCACTAGTACTACTATAGAGCATTGCTGTTATGATTGGGTTCCCATTGTTGTTTGTGTTTGCATAAAGATGCACAAGAGCAAGCAGTTAGGTGAAACGATGCACATTCCTGCCATTGATTTTGTGCTATTCAGTTGATTGACAGTTGATGGTGCATGCAGCCATGCACAAACAAAATGAGTGAAGAAGAAGATTACAACGAAGTAAACAATGAGAATTCAAACTATTTAAAACACAGCTATGCAAATTTTTTATGAGGAGGGATATCATTCAACACGATTTGTTAGACATCAAGGATACACATAATACGTTTTGGTGAGAAACAACTGAATGAAAAATATACTTTGTATATTCGTAATTCATTTATATACTTACTGAATATTACACCATTATAATATATTACATTTTAAACATTGCAGTAAATATGGCCTTAAGTGGTCAATTAGCATTTGACTTTATCTCACTGAATTTGATGTTATCTCTGTCTGTAGTTACATTGAGTGGCTCAGGCCCTGTGGCACAGCTTTAGCTATGGTTGTTCCCCGAACAGCTGACAGCATCTATTCTGAAGTTAATGTGGCGTACTGAGAAGCTGCAGTAAAGATAATGTAAGGGTTATAAAAGTGCTAAAGCTAATTAGCTCACTGGCAGAAACTCACCAGGTGAATGGAGCTGGTTGAGATGGAGGAAAGACAGTCAGAACGATGGAGGAGACTCTTGAAATGAAGAGAAGTGGCCAAGATGAAAGGACTCCTGAGGTTAAAAGTGTCATGTAACCTGGTGCCAAGTATTAAAAGAGTTGGGTAAAGAATATGTGCATCTTCTTTTCAAATATTGATTATGCTCTGTTTCTGAAGGACTCTGTTTAGGAGAAAGATCAAGCCTTGCTGCACTATTTTAATAACATCCTATCATACTCCATCACTCTTTAATACAGTCCATCTCTCTAGCAAAGCCTGCTTTGCTTCAAAATATTATTGTGGAAGGAATGTGAGTGATTAACTAATTCATTATTTAAAGTGGAATATAATAATAATAATAATAATAATAATAATAATTATTATTATTATTATTATTATTATTATTATTATTATTATTATTATTATTATTATTATCATTATTATTATATATCAATATAATGTGGAAGGGGTAGCCCTTAGTGACAAAGCAACAGAAAATGATCACCCTACTCTGCAGTTCCTATTAGCTCTATCGAGCATTTTAACACCTTTCAGCTATTTCTTTTGATTTACAGCCCACATCTTTACTGTTTTAGTTTGCTCTTACCACTCTCATCAGTGTTGCTATCAGGCATGTTTCGGTGTCCACTGTACACTGCAGTGGCTTTATAAAGTATTCAGATCCCTTCATTTTTTGCACACTTTACTGTGCTGTATATTTAATTGTAAATGGACATTTCTGAATAGATTTAAATGAATCAATCTACACTCAGTTACATGGTTACATGGTTACAATCTGGTTTGTAACCATGTAATATGAAGGTAAGGACAGTGGACTGAGCTAGCACATATGATAGATTGCATATATCCAAAAAGACTGACTCTGACAATAAACTAAAAATAGCACATTAAATTCACTTGCTGCAACTGCCATTTAAAGGAACATTTATGAAGCTTTTATGATAAAGAAGACCTAATAACGGTTAAATGGCCCATCACTCAGTATATCAGCCAGGACCTGTGTAGTCTTTGTAATTGCTTGATATATATAAAGGTCATTTTCCTGAGCTGATTTGAGATAATATAGCATTATGGGAATAAAACTAGTCCCATGAGCCATCCTGAATTGTAAGGAATTAATGGTCCACTAAAGGCTGAAAGCTTGAAAGCTTTCTCTTTAATACTGTAATTCATTATTACATGAAAGGTCTAAATTAGAGTACACACAGCAACAAGGTGTGATCATATTGTGAATTGTCTATCACTCTGGAGAGAAAGGATACCATATTGCTATAATTGGTGTATTGGTGTTGGTATAATACAAGATGGTATTTTTTTCTGGAAATTAGGTTTGACAAAGTTGAGGTCAACTTATATTTGGGGACAAGAGAGAGTGCAAGTGTAACTATGGTCTTTTAAATAATAACTACGGTCTTTTAAATAAGAATAAATGATAGGAGGGATAGTCATGTTCCATTCCCTATGTTGTAAATGTGTCAAAAATACCACTGGGTCTATTCTCATAGAAATATGAAGCTATTTTTTTATTTATCAGAGAGGCTGAGCTAATGTGTGTGAACGAATCATATAAAATCATAGCGACTTGATCATTTGTCAATGTGAGCAACAGGAATTCATGATACATCCTGCAGTAGTTCATGCATTAAGCTAAATCATCATGAGTCATAGCATTACTTAAGTATATGATTTATACCACTTTATAAAGTGTTACCACACTATCCAATGCTTGGCAGCTAGGCTGGGTGTCTGGGACGGTTATAGATACATTCACTAGCCTAGCACTAGCTGAAGTTAAAGCTGAAATTCGTAACTATCTGGAATTGCACATGATAACGTTAATTGGTTTGGGCCTGTGATTACTTATTCACTAATGTTGTCGAGCTAGTTAGCTAACTACCTAAGACCTAGCCTGCTAACCTGTGGAAGCAGGTTTCCTCATCAACATTGCTGTTTCACTTGCTAGCTCTGCAACTGCCGCTGGAGGGTTTTCAGTAGTCTCGACTTCGGGGCTTGCAGCTTGGAAGTATCCTATCAGCTTGGGGATGTTACTTAATAGCTGTGATTCCCGCTACACTTTCTCGCTTTCATTTTTGTGTTTTTGAGCTCCACTTTCACATTTTTTTAGAGACATTTTTGAATACGTGTCCATGGCTTAAGAAAATTTCCACTCAAGCCAGGATTTGAAAAACAGCAACTCATTCATTGGACAATAAAGACAGACACGTTTAGCCTGCCAATCACAGTGGCTTATTTTTTTGGGCATACGTGCCACACAGAATCAAGCATGATATATATTTTTTTCTTTTCCTTTTTTTTTTCCCCTGAGCCTAGTGGGGCCATTACGTCATTGTGCCCCAGGGCTTGACCCCTGTTAAGCACGTGCATTAAAATGGCGATGACTGTCAGAGAAAATAATTCAAAAAGAGGAATGAGAATGAGGGAGGAAGTGACCTGCCTACAAATGTCCAACGAAACAGAAATGTTGATAAGTAGCCAAACGCTGTTACATCGTCAAATAGAAATGGGAAGATGAGAAAATTGTAGGTCGAATCCATTCACTATAAGCTTTGTTTTACCAATGTTACTTCTATGGCACACAGTGCGACTCTTGAAAATGTAGAAAGCAAAGGATTACTTCAGGACATAGCACTTATTTCATCAGTGAGCATATTTGATGAATTCGTCTTCTTGCTAAAGTCTGAGTTTGCTGTGAAAAACAACAACCTGTGATGGGTTTTTTTAATAAATATTTTCATGATAATGATCCAAACTGATGTGATAATTTATAGGTTTTAGTCGAATAACATCACATTTTTCTGGAGGAGGACACCCCAAACCCCACAACCAAGTGCCACCCCGCCACCATAGCGTCTAAACCCTCCAGAAACCTAGAGAAAACCCTGATGTTGTAATCATTATTGCATTATTAGTTTGCCCTGATGACAAATCATTGTCAGATTCCAAACAAAAGTTCGCACACTCCATTACAATAGAGTCTATTGCTTTTTCACAAACTAAACTTTGTTTGATTAAATATCTGTATGGATGTGAGCAGCCAAAGAAAAACTGCTTACCAAACCAATTCCAAAGCCTAGATCCACTCGATTCATTAGTGATTCTGTCAATGCTACATTAGTCAACATTATGGTATGTAGGGATGGACCTCAATATTTAAATTATTAATTTAGATAAATTGTATCTGCATTGTCGGAACAGATATTTTGCATGCAAGCTAAGCACTTTTCTATTCTTAAATTTGCTTAGCCCTGGTCTACAGTAGTAATCAACCTTCTTGTAAATTGGAGCCACAGCAGCATGAGAAGTAACACAGTGAAAAATGTGACCCTCTGATCTATCAAGAGAAAGCTTTTTAAATCACAAATGAGCTGAAAGCTGCAAGGGAAAAGGCTTTCTTTGTGTTGCCAGGTTTAATCACTTTTTAATCACAGTGGCTGTGCTTTAAATATCAGGAGAGTACAATCTGACTTCCACATCCCATGGGCCTTCACTGAATGAACCATCCAGCCTCTACTGCCAAGGATCAGAGGAGAGGAAGCAGACGGAAAAGAGAGTGATGGCTAATTTGGGAGTGACTTACATCAAAGTGCAGGTGGTATTCAAGTTCAACAGCAGCCTGAAGTATTCATGAGTATTCATTTTGATACTATGATGAATTGAAAATGCTTGGAATGGATATTAGAAAGACTTTGGGAGCCTTGTTTCACAAAATGATGCAGTTAGCGGTGATAGGAGACTATCATTGTTGTCTCAACTTTTATTTTGGTACTTTATTTTTCAAATTTATGGCAGATCATCCAATCAGCATTTTTAATCAAGGTCTGAATTTGGGGGGTTATTGAAAGGGAGGAAGCGCGATTAGACGGTTGCCGTCATGAACACTTTTCTGTTAACCAAGACACTGAGCTCCTAAATGCTCTGTATGAGCCACCTACAGTACAATAAATGTGTCCTTTGGTAACAAACCTGGTTAGATAAAGCTTTGAAATACAAGTTCAAAGTAGAAATGCAAAGCAGTATTTCTCTGGTAAGGTGAAGTTAAAAGAAGAAGAAAGAATGGCATGAAGGGCAAATGAAGGAATGGAGAAACGAAGCACCATGGACAAATGGCATAGATGACAGACACTTAATAAGAAGCTGAATTTGAGAAATGGCACGACTGAATGACAGGAATAAATGAGAGAGCAAATGAGAGGAATAAATGATAGGAGGGGTAGAGCTGTTCTCCCGCTCGTGTTGGCCAGCTAATCGCTCAGAGTTTTCAGTCTGTGCAGGTTTTCTGGGTTGGAAGGCAAGCAACAGCGACACACTCAGAATAGAGAGTGTAGGCATACACTCACACCTCTACAATTTTACTAAGATAAGGAGGCAGGTGTAAGAACAGAAAGAGGCCAAATCAGCCTAGTTTGTCCACCCTGATCTCTCTCGCTACCACACACAGACTCACACACACACTTGCTCACAGCTGTTGAAAAACAAGCGTAGAGAGCAAGAAATCAAGTCTATATGGCATTTTCTTGATATGCACCCACCCACACACACACACACACACACACACACACACACACACACACACACACACACACAAAGACACACATTTTTGGCAGAGGCTGCCCTACCTTGACACTCACAGGTTCCTGGCCCAATTTGAACAGTATCAGTGAGCGATGGTGGCCCACTGGTGCCAGAAGATCTGGCTGAAAAAGTCAAGTCATTTTTTACAACGCAAACTTCTCTCCAATGAGAGTTTTTGAAAAAATTTTGTCTCTAAGTCTTTTTAGTCTGTGTTTGGGGAAACAAAAACGCGTCCGACCATGTAGCACAATGTCTTGGAAAATTATCCTATCTATGATTTTATTAAATGAAACATATCCTGAGCCTTTAACAAAATCTCATCTGATTGAATAGTGAAAATGTGTCTAGGGCCTCCTTTAGTTTTGTCTCTGGCTTCACCAGGTAACAGAAGCCTGGTTTATCTCTCTAAGGTTTAGTGTGTTTTGTGTTATTCCTGGACCCCTGTTTGAAAATCATTAAATACCCTTGAAGAATAGTTGACAGATGTCCCCAGAGGAAAGTAGTTAAATCAGACCTTACACCTAAAAAACGGTATACTTCCTTGGATTAAATGAAAGACAACTTAATATAGAAAATGTAATTTTCCACAAAGAGCGCTAATTAAAAGGTACATTCCACCTTTTTTACATATGAAGATCTGTTATCTTGTCCTGAGGATATCATCAGGATTGGATGACAGTTTTAAATTTTAAACAGAAAGCCTGGTCGACACTTTACTGTAACACCTTTGTCCCTAATTAACATTTATAAGCACTGTATAAATATTCATAAATGGTTAATAAGACACTAGAGTGTAGTTGTAAGCAGATATACTGTAACTGTTTATTAATGTTATAACAATTATAATACCTCCTGTGGGCACACATTAGTGGAGACAGATGTTTGAACAGATAACGGATGACAATGTAGCAAAACACAATTAAAATGTCCTCATATTTGCTTACAACTACAATGTAGTGTGTTTTAAACCATGTATTTAATGTTTATATAGTAATTATAAAGACTAAATGGGGGTTACCAAATCTTTTGTAACAAACACTGGATTTATAACAGAAGATGCTGAGTTGTATTATGGGAATTGTAGGATCCAGTGCCTTTGGAGCTTAACCCATTCCAGGGACTGAAAGTCAGGATATGTGGACCGGAATATCTCTTTTTATTTTTTCTCTTATTCCTTTAATCATTTCCTCTGTAATTTTGTGAATATTTGTGTATTTCTGGACTTTATTCCGTGATACATTTTCAATGTATATGTTGAGATAGCTCTTCATAATTCCCAATTAACTTTGTTATTTTGTCATGTAGTACTGATAAGTTTTGATTCTGCCTAATCTGTTGTTGTAGCAACACACGTAGGTTGGACAGAGACTATTTATTCAATGACACACACGTGAGTCTGTTTGATACCTATGTACGTGATGGAGAGTCAATTTGGGTTTAAATTAAATGTTGTACTTTTTCTAATGTAATAAAATATGAATTTTAAAGAGGGTCTTGAGCTGTTTTGTGAGTCCTTGACAGGCAGAAATCATGTCTCAACTGTAGCTGCCATCAGGTATATCTTATCTGTCACATCGGTCTTCTTGCAGTATCTTTTGTAGTTTTCTGAGGAATAAGTACAAAATAATATTTCACGAGTCTCTCTCCAGGGACGTCCCACAGACATAGGAGCAATATTTTCTCTGCAGCTGTTCTCAGGCACACTGTACGCCCCTGGCATCACTGTATTCACTCCCTCCTCAACCTACCCTCCCCTCTCTCCTCTCCTCTGTCCCCTATTTTCTCCTCCTGTCTTCCCCCCCGAAGGTAAACACTGCCAGTAGAAGTAGTAGAAGTGTCACCCAAGGCTGTCATCTTATACAGTCTGCAGCAGCCGCTCCGCAGCGAGCTCATTCATCCTGCACTCTCACGACGCCATCCGCCTAATGCACTCATTACCTGCAGACTCCAATGGAAAGGATAGGTTCCTGCCTCACAGTCGCTGTGGCTACATGAGCAGGCTGACGTAACTGATAGCTATTTACATATAAAATACACAAGAGATATGGGGGCGATGTTGAGGAAGCATCAACATTTTGATCTCGTTTCCTTCTCAAATCCCCTAATAGAGCATAAACAAGATTAGCATACATTTTGTGTTGTGGTTAGTTGGGACATGATGTGTTCTATAATGACCCCTTTTAAGTATTGTAACTGATTTTCTGCTAAACCCATTTTGTGTTGCTTTTACAAAATTCAATACATAACTGAGCAAAGTCTCAGCTTTTTGGTTCTTGTTTGATTTTAGCCTTGAGTGCACTGGACAAAGCCTTATTTCTTGATGTTGGCCTTGGCCCAGGTTCCGTTGAATCATGAGCAGACTAAGGCTGTCTGAATGGAGCCATATCCATTGTGTGGCTGGAGCCGAGCCTGTAACACTTAGTGATGATGATGGTGAACAGCTGGGCCCGGCTGCCGGAGCCTCCAGCATGCTATGAGACGATCGATAGCTTAATGGCAGGATTTCAGCCTGTATTTGGGCAGGGTGGCACTACACAATGCGGAGTGCATTATATCATCACAGTGATCTGGACCGGGGGACTTTTTCATTTTCCGCTGGGCTCTGTGGAGGGCAGTAGGTAATGCTTTGTGGTAAGAGTGGCAAGAATATTAGGTAGAGCTTTTACACTAGAAACCCTTTTTAAACTAATGGATTTTATTCACCCGCTTACTAATCCTTGTACTGCTCCACCTCTTTGACACGATGAGAGTGAGCCATTCTGTTCATCTTAAGAAAAAGATTCAGCCGTACTCATTGCTTTTTCAATAGAAAGTTTTACTGTAGAAAATATGTGATTCCAAGAGTAAGTGATTGCAACTGCAACACTAATTTTAATACTATGTCTACACAAAGCTGTCTAATTTAACACTTCTTACACTGTTTCAGGTTAAGATGACTTGCAGCCACACTAAAATTTCCAGGTCATTTTAATAGAGATCTCAGCCCAAAGTGAAAGCAGCTAAATCTCTTCCTCTTTTCAGTTGGCAAACAACAAAACAATCACAGCCAAAATCTGGCGAGGACTGGGACTGCCAGCTCAGCTGACAAAACTGTTCAGCATAAATAACAAAATAATAATACATAAATACAGGTTATTGAACAGTGTATGATCAGCTTTATTGAGATTTTAAAAGAGTGATCAATGTTAGAGATGACAGAAACTTTTGGAGTTTAACCTCCATTCACTGTCCTCCTGGAGCACCTACAGTATACTGGGTTTTGATACAGCCAAATTCACCATTTAGTTTTTCTTTTTTACAGATTTTTCTGTTTTCAAACAACATAAATACTAAATGTTCACCGGCAGTCATTCCCAAGCTGCAGTGCTTTGCGGATAAAATCATTATTTTATGGTTCCGACACAGTCTGACAAAATCAACATAAAATATAGGTTAATGACAACACCTGTGTGTTCATCTTATTGACACATATTGACGTCTAAAGGATGATCATAGAGAATGTCAGAGGTGACTAAAGTTTGTTTTCTCAACTTAAATGCCCATGACCCTCACTGGGCAGGCTAAAACACCAAACCTGTTTTAATATGTATCCACTCTGGAGACAATTTTAGAAAATCTACATATCTAGGCAAGAACAATGAAGTGGTAGTCTGGACGGAATTGAAATTGAGCGAAAAATATGTGGTTTTAAATCCAACCGTCTTAGTATGGACATACTCTTATAGTGCATACTTCTCACTGCTGTGTTTTTGTCAGTGTTGCCTAGTCTCAGTTTTCACAGTTGAGGAAAATCAAAAGTGAAAGCTGTAAATTATTTCTATACCACAAGAATCTGTTTAGTCTGAGAGTTAACCAACATCTGAAACAGGTTTCTCATGTAATTCATGTATTTTGCTTTACCTGATTATATAATGTAGTTATGACATTCAAAAGGCTGAAACACTGTCTGTGATATTGGGCAGAACAAATAAAGTTAACTTGACGTACTGTAATTTCTGATTCGGGTTACTTGAGTTGTGTTAAGAAAATTTTTTTCCATACAGTGTAACTGAGTTTTTTTATATTCAGTTAAACACAGGGAATAAGGACAAGGTTTTATTTCTTCTGTTTAGAGAGCCTGGCTCTCAATCAAATTTGCACTTAGACTGTATATTCTATTGTGTGGTTGCTGTTAGATTTGTTCTGCTTTTTTGACCTTAGGTCTAATAAAACTTATCCATGGTCAAAGAGAGTGTCAACGAGGCAATGGTCTATGTTTCATCATGTGGTTCAGCTGCTCAGAGAACATCCTCAGGGGCATTAATGGGGGTCATAAACTCTGATACGGATATTTGAACACATTGAACTCTAACTGGCCTTGCTCAGACAAGGACACATGCTCTCCCCTGAGGCTATTTCCATGAACAGAATTAGAAAATAGAAACTATTGATTTCTGTCTGTGTTTAATGTGATTGCCTTGGGTGTGTTTTGTTAATGTTTAGCAGCATTTTATCTCCCTCTTGGTTTCTTTCTTGGCCCATCCTTATCCTTTAAATCAAAATATGTAAATTGTCATATTCTCAGTTTACTTTTGTATCAGGCAAAAAGGAAAGAGTTGTGCTTGTATTTTTGGGGGGCTAAGGGAGTAAGTTATCAGTATCAGACTGGAGCTATAATTGTACATAATCTAAATATAATCCTGCATCAATATGCAAAAAACGATGAGGAAAAAATAATTAATCCAGGTTTAGATTTACCGTAAATGGCCTAAATCCAGTTATTGTGCACAGTGGACTTTTCACTGGTGACAGACAACAATTTGGCCTTACATTATTATAAATTACATACAGATATCTTAAAGAGGCTTGTAAAGGCTCTACAAAGAAAGCTTTAAGAAGAAGGCAGCAAAGTGGTAACCATGACATAAGATATTAACATAAATCATAATTAAATCCCAACTTTCTTTACATTTCCTCACAATTTCATTCTCATGAATGAAATATGGAAAGCCAACCGTTTTGGAAGAAATACATGTTGTCAATTTTATGTCAGCATTGTGAAATATGATTATTCTTAGCTGCCATAGGTTGAAAGCCTTAAGCGAATTGTTTTGAGTAGATGTAACCACCGAGTAGCCAACTGATTGAATTGAAGTGTTTGTGTTTACTGTAATTTTTTAACTGGTGCTGCATTTGATGCCAGTCTGTTATTGACAGTTTGACACTTGCACAGTCGTGCTTTGGCTCCGTTCCATTTCCAGGCTGAAGTAATTGACACGTCACCCACTGGGGTTTGTGATTAACTTTATTGACATATAGGGGGAGGTGGGTGTATGGCAGCACACACAGCTGGCAGGGCTAACAGGCCTTTCAAGCTTCTAAGACAAAATAGCATTAATGCTTTCAGGACCCAGAACGCTGCTGTCCAGAGAAATGCCTGGAGAGAGGAGATTAAGAAGCATGGGCATGGTGATTCGCCCTAAAAGCTGCTGCCAGATGTGTTACTCTGCATCAGACTCTAATTCACCTAAGTTTATGATGTTGCTCATTGTTAGTCACATATTACTCCCACCTAGAAGAAACGTAAGTTTGGAAAGAAGTGAAATCATTAACTCTCCTCTCTTGTTTTAAAGGATCACTCTAGGTAGGCTCTGGGTAGTAGTTCCTAAAGCCTGAGAAAATGAACCCTGATGATGTCACCAGGATTATCTCGGTTTGGGCTTAAACACCACAAATTGATAACAAAGCAGGCTTTACAGACTGATATGAAGTTTGAATGGCATAAAGGTCGGAGTATGTGGATGTACTGGACAGGGAGATTCTAAGAAAGAGACATGACTAGAATTATGGAGTGTGTGTGTGAAACGTAAGTTTAACTTCTGCAATGTAATGCATTTCCAAGTGAAATCGAAATATACGGGCATATACTGTACTGTTATGAGAGGAATTCAAATTAAATCCCTCAAATGTGATTGGATTGCTCGAAAGTATATAGCACATGGAGCCGTAGAGAGTTCTACTTACACGAACTGTCTACACAGAATGTAAATTGAACTTTATAGTAAGGATTTCTCAGCCTGTACTGTACCAATTGTGTACATTCTTTTGTTTATGTTTTATGTCTCTTTACCCCAACTTTATGGAAGTGCAAAACTAAAACAACAGAGCACTCCAAAAAAGCAAAAAAACATTTTAATATTTACTGTGATACAAGACTGAAACAAACAGTACATGTCCATTCTGGTGTTTGTCACACTTGATCACAGCCCAACACATCCCACATATTAAACCAATGATTGTTGTCCATTCTAAGGCAACAATCAAAAGAAGAGCCCAGCCACATAGAAAAAAAATTCTCTGTGGTAGATGTGAGAAAACGTTATGTATGGCAATAGTAAAACGATCGAGAATGTACATTCATGTAATAAAATAGATTGTGTGTAGATAGCTACACTGTGTATATATATATAACTATGTATAAACACCACACAACATAGTGTGTCTACTATAATGTGCATGTCACGACGGGGTATGGCCATCTTTGTGGTTGTCATGGTTTAGGGCAGACCAGGACCAAAGTGGAAATAAGCTATTACATCTTTTATTGTTTTTTTTTCCTGTGTCAGGTTTCAATTCTATGTGCAACATTTTGTTAAAAGGATGTTTACAGTTTGTTTTATGTTTTTCATTTTGTGTCTCTGCTATCGATGTTTTAGGTTTGTTTGAATCTGTTTGCTTTTAGTTACTTTTTATCTTTAAGTTATTTGTTCTCTTGGTGAATACGTGAAAAAGTGTGTTATTTGTAGGTTGGTTTATGACAGAATAAAATCAAACTAAACCATAAATGATTCAGGGCAACCAGACCCTGACAGGAGCTCCTGAACATGCCAGGGATTGTAGGTATTTACTGTTTCAGGGACCTAACAATTTCCAACACCGCCTGCGTTTGTACCTTTTATACAGAATGGTGAATAAAGGTGCAACATTCTCGACTTAAACGTGCCGTATAAAAGGGACTTTCGATTGGCAGGTTCAGTCCTCCAGCCTTCACTCTGACACTCTCTCTCTCTCACACACATATACACACACACCGAGGGTAGTTGCTCACTTTGTTACAAGACAGTGGGATGTCATTAACTCTGTAAGAGGAGCCTTTAATGTAATTAACAGAGAGAATACGATGGATGAGAGGTGGTAGGAAGCGACAACAGCAAGGTCGAGTAAATCATCTCGCACCCCCTCCACAACCATCATACACAGAAAACACACTCCCTCCCCCTGCTTTAAACCCCTGTTGAGAAAAAGTGTGTCTTTAATTAAAAATCCCCCATCCGACACACACACACACACACACACACTGAACACAAACACCACTCCAAGTTTCGTGCGCTCCAGTCAGAACATACAAGCTTGATTAGTATTAATCCTTATCTCCAAAATGGCCAGCTTCTCAATTGTGTTTTTTCCTCAGCTGGCTAATTTCATGAAGAGCATAATTACAGCATTTTCAATTTCGTCTCTCTGCAGAGTTATGAGGCTGACAGTCTATCTCGGCACTGCAGCTGAGAGCGCTGGGATGTGTGTGAGTGAGTGTGTATCCGTGTACCCCAGAGTGCCTGTTGATGTGTGATTGTGTTTTTGTGACCAAAATGAGAAGAGGAGAATTAGCAGCTATATGTCAGTGACTAATACAAGAGATAGTTTGATGCCAAATCCAAATTGGGAAGGCGGCCGGAATCGTGACAACTGTGTAAACTGCATACTAGACAGCAACTCTTGTTCAAATAGGGTTGATTTACTAATAATAGCCAGTGAAAATATTAAGATAATGTGAGTGCAAACATTTTGGTGCCAGTAAACTGGTGCCTGGACCATAATGTGTTCGGTAACAGGGTGATATCCAGTAATCTGATTTATTTGCTGTCTATCCGGTGTGTGTTCTAACAGTAGGAGGATGAAAGGCATGTCAGCTCTGATTAGAGCTGCCAAGCTGGCACAGTTTGAGTAAGTGTGTGTGTGTGTATTCATGCCCGTGCTTTGGTCACTCTCCAGTAGGGAGATCGGAGATGCCCCAAGGCAGTGGCCATGTTCCCATCGTTCTCAGCTCCTCCTTTCATCTCCCTTCATATCTTTCTCTTTCCTCCTCTTCCTTGCTGTTTCCCGCCTGAAATCTCTACTTTTACTTCTCACTCAAACACTCAGTAAACAGCTGCCATGCACATCTATGCACTCATGTGCGAGAGTGCCCTTTCAGCAAAAGCAGCCTGCGTGTATATTCGGATGTAGGCAGCTCATCAGCGATGCTCTGTCTGCTTTGATAATAACTTAGGGCCCCAAGGCGCTGTGGCCCCCATACTTTGTCACACTCCTCCAGCTCTGCAAACACAGGCCAGTGTTGCCAGTAAAGCGGCTCTGCCTTCACTGATAATGAGCTCTGTGTCCTCAAAGATAGTCTAGTATGGACAGGTGCCAGATTCCCTTAAGGTGTCGAGTGCTGCAGGTCTTCTGATGCCAGCAGGATGGAATCTTGAGTCCTGAGCACACATTCCCAACTGACTAATAGACAGTCATTAATTTAGACTTGATTAAATGAAAACATAATGGTGCCCAAAGGAAAGTTAGTAATCACAGCAGTGGAGAATAACGTAAGAGGAAAGAGTGAGACAAATAGCGGGTGTCTAAAAAGTCGAGGAAGTTAGAATCAAAGTTTTACTTTGCAAGCGTGTGAATTAGTGTGTGCAATTGCAATAAAAATATTTTTGACATCCTACACGGACTACTGAAGATCATAAAAATGATTCAGTGTCACAAATAGCCAAACAGTGATGATAACCAAGCAAATAAAGGAACAACACTGCAGCATCGATATCCATTAGTTTGCATCCATTAGTTATAAATGGCCCCCCTTCAAGAAGACAGAGTTCCTTCTGACCATAAATCCTCCGTCTTAAAAGGCCTAATGTGACGCGGAGACACATATTTAGCGAACAGTTTAGCGCAGTAATTAGCGTTCGTGAGCTCACTGCCTCTGCCAAGTGCCAGCCGCCCAACATCTGTTCCTCCACTGCCGCCGGGACCAGCCTTTCCAACCTGGTCTCTCCCTCCTCCACCAGCCATCTCTGCCTATCTGCGGGTGGCAGAACGCTTATCAGGTCTGCAGTGAAGTGATAGGCGGATGTAAAAGTGGGGAAAAGAGCGAGAGGTGTGTGGCCCCTCAGAGCTGTCTGAGCGTTCATTCGAGTCTTAAAAGAGGGAGGTCCTCCTCCTGCAGTCACCTTGACCCCACTCCCCCATCAGCTACAATTAAATCACTCGGAGCATGTCGGGCCACCCAGACTCAGTTGGGGGCGTGCGCCATCAACATATCCTCAGCATATTCAGCCTGATAGGAAGCTTCTGCACTTGCCTGTGTATATTGGATTTATTTCTTGCTCCAGCGGTGATGGATTTTCCATTTGCCTGTTTTTTTTTTTTACGGTGGTGCACCATTAAGAGAAGCGGCACATCAAGACTGTTGCATCTTCTGTCACTCCCTGTCGCACACCGTTTGCTCAGTGCCATTTTATGATTTTGCTCTCCCCGGCAAGCTATGCTTCTCCATATTGTGGGGGCCCATTTAACTCTGATAAGTCATTGTTCAGGCAATACAGAGGGGAAAGTCTTTATGGTGCGCAGACAGTGTTGACACGCCCCTCCCGGTTCTCTCATTTTCTGCTCTTCCTTTCCCTCCTTCTACTTTCTCTTTATCGTTTTGCCTACAGCTCCTCTGTGGGCAAGTTGTCATTTCAGAGCCCCTGCCCCAACAGGAAGGGAGGGTGAGGGGGGTGAGCGGGGTGAGGAGAGGTGGAGGGGATTATGACAGAAACAGGATGAAAGGGGAGAGAAAGGAGAAGGCAGTGGAAAATAAAGTTGCTGTTATCAAAACTTGCCAGGAGCAATGCACACACACAGCTGCTTGGGAATCCAATTTAGTCTTTGCTGTTAGTTTAAGTGATATCAATGCAATTAGCCATCTCAGGTCAGAGTGTGAGCCCGACGTGTTAAGTGATTTCCTCAAATCCTACAAGTGGAAGCGTGAGGGGAAAACAGCTCTCCAAGAAAAAAAAAGAAAACAACCTCTCGCCAAAGTCCACAAATGGACCACTTCTTTATACGGCCTGCTAATAAATGTCAGCCACCTCTTGGCTCTTTTGTTTTGCTCTTGTCAGCTACTCACTTTGGATTAAATGGATTTTCCTCCTCTGTATCTCTCCACAAGGGTGACTTTGAGCTGCCGTAGTTTTATTTAAGCCTAATGTTACTCAGTTGTGCTATATGTTGTTTTGTGGTGAGCTACAGAGAATGTCTAGTTGTTGGGGGGGGGAGCAAAAAGCCAGAATGTCCTTTGTGTTTTTCACCAAAATGATTACACAGTAAGTAAGAGTGTACATTTACTGCTGAATGGACTCAGTTCTGCAGTTTCCCTTGGCTAAACAGTATTCATAAAGTTACGGACCTTTACAGCATAAAGTTGCTGGCGAGAGAAATGTTTAAGGAAGTCAGATGTTGTCCCTTAAAAAGTTTTAAGAAAGTCTTTTGAATCTCACTTTTGTGTTCACACTTTGTGATGCAGAACAGTAACAAGCCCAAACGTTTTGGCTGATGTCTTCCTCAGTGCACAGGCTCAGTGATCATCGTCGTCCAGCCTCTCCTAAAGTGTCAGGTGCACAGAATGGAATGAATCAAATGCTCTCATAGGAATAAAGCACTGAGTAGCTTGCCAGGAAATCGTGTGGCATTACAAGGACTTAGAGATATTGGATAAAATCCAAGAAAGGCAGAAAGGAAGATTTCAATTTAAAATATTAAAATTAAATAAAAATAAATAAAAGTCAACTACAAAACAAAACAAAAATATCGAATTATAAAATAAATAAAATAAGAATATACCCAACTAATAAAATAAGATATCTGCATTTAAAAGAATTGATGTAAGTTTGCTGCTCCAAAAAAAACCTTTTTTCTTTTTTGTCTTTTTTTCTCCAGCAACCCGATGTAACACGACATGGCTTTCTTATAATCTGCTCTGTGTGCTCCATTCCTATGACAGTACTTGATTTGTTCTACTAGAGTTACAAGTTCGGACAGGCTGCTGATTCTGAAGGTGTTTAACCTCATTCTGTATTCCCATTTCAAATTTTTCTTTCAACGATATCCTCAGTGTTACTTAACATAGAAACATGGGAGGCTCGGAGACAAGGTTACCATCCTATAGGTTTATGTCATGGCCAGCAGTACTTATTATTTCAACTTCGTTTCTGATTGAAAGAGGTCGGACTGTGACGATCACTGAGCCTGCAGACTGAGGAAGGCATCAGCTAAAATGTCTGCTCGTTGCTCTCTGCATTACAAAAGCCAACAGATGGGAATTTTGAAAGATCTTTTAAAGATGTTTTAGTGCAAACCAGTTTGCTGGTTTTAACACACCAGGGAAACAGGAGTGGCTGTGGTAAACCTTCACTATATTCTCTTATAAAACTCAACTGTAGCATACATGTAACCTAATTTACACACGCACGCACACACACATACATCATTCATTCCCCACCTGGATTTCACCTGACTGACTGTGATTAACACAGACCTCCTCCCTCCTCCTCTTCTCTCCCCTCCCTCCCTCCCTCCCTCCCTCCCTACCTCTCGTCTTCCT